>NW_027488840.1:0-299635 GCF_050948215.1 Halictus rubicundus | reverse complement strand
AGAGGATAGGATAGGATAGAGGGATAGGATAGGATAGAGGATAGGATAGGATAGAGGATAGGATAGGATAGAGGATAGGATAGGATAGAGGATAGGATAGGATAGAGGATAGGGATAGGATAGAGGATAGGATAGGATAGAAGATAGGATAGGATAGAGGATAGGATAGGATAGAAGATAGGATAGGATAGAGGATAGGATAGGATAGGATAGAGGATAGGATAGGATAGAGGATAGGATAGGATAGAGGATAGGATAGAGGATAGGACAGGATAGAGGATAGGACAGGATAGAGGATAGGATAGGATAGAGGATAGGATAGGATAGAGGATAGGATAGGATAGAGGATAGGATAGGATAGAGGATAGGATAGGATAGAGGATAGGATAGGATAGAGGATAGGATAGGATAGAGGATAGGATATGATAGAGGATAGGATAGGATAGAGGATAGGATAGAGGAGAGGATAGGATAGAGGATAGGATAGGATAGAGGATAGGATAGGATAGAGGATAGGATAGGATAGACGATAGGATAGGATAGAGGATAGGATAGAATAGAGGATACGATAGAGGATAGGATATTATAGAGGATAGGATTGGATAGAGGATAGGATAGGATAGAGGCTAGGATAGGATATAGGATAGGATAGGATAGAGGATAGGATAGGATAGAAGATAGGATAGGATAGAGGATAGGATATAATAGAGGATAGGATAGGATACAGGATAGGATAGGATTGAGGATAGCATAGGATAAAGGATAGGATAGGATAGAGAATAGGATAGGATAGAGGATAGGATAGGATAGAGGATAGGATAGGATAGAGGATAGTATAGGGATAGAGGATAGGATAGGATAGTGGAGAGGATAGGATAGAGGATAGTATAGGATAGAGGATAGGATAGGATAGTGGAGAGGATAGGATAGAGGATAGGATAGGATAGAGGATAGGATATGGTAGAGCATAGGATAGGATAGAGGATACGATATGTTAGAGGATAGGAAAGAGGATAGGATATAATACAGTATAGGATAGGATTGAGTATAGGATGGGATAGAGGATAGGATAGGGGGATTGGATAGGATAGAGAGGATAGGATAGAGGATAGGATAGGATAGGATAGGATAGGATAGGATAGAGGATAGGATAGAATAGAGGATACGATAGAGGATAGGATATTATAGAGGATAGGATAGGATAGAGGATAGGATATATAGGAGGATAGGATACAGGATAGGATAGGATTGAGGATAGCATAGGATAAGGAAAGGATAGAGAGGATAGGAAGATAGACGATAGGATAGGATAGAGGATAGGATAGGATAGAGGATAGGATAGGATAGGATAGAGGATAGGATAGGATAGAGGATAGGATAGATAGAGGATAGGATAGAGGATAGGATAGGATAGAGGATAGGATAGGATAGAGGATAGGATAGGAGGATAGGATAGGATAGAGGATAGGATAGGATAGAGGATAGGGGAGTAGGATAGAGGATAGGATAGGATAGGATAGATAGGATAGGATAGGATAGGATAGAGGATAGGATAGGATAGGATAGAGGATAGGATAGAGGATAGGATAGGATAGAGGATAGGATAGGAGATAGGATAGAGATAGGATAGGATAGAGGATAGGGATAGATAGAGGATAGGATAGGATAGAGGATAGGATAGGATAGAGGATAGGATATAGGATAGGAGTAGAGGATAGGATAGGATAGAGGATAGGATAGGATAGAGGATAGGATAGGATATAGGATAGGAGTAGAGGATAGGATAGGATAGAGGATACGAGTATAGGATAGAGGATAGGATAGGATAGGATAGGATAGGATAGGATAGGTATAGGATAGGATAGAGGATAGGATAGGATAGAGGATAGGATAGGATAGAGGATAGAGGATAGGATAGGATAGAGGATAGGGATAGGATAGAGGATAGGATAGGATAGGATAGGAGAGAGGATAGGATAGGATAGGATAGGATAGGATAGGATAGGATAGGATAGGATAGGATAGAGGATTAGGATAGGATAGAGGATAGGATAGGATAGGAGGATAGGATAGATAGAGGATCGGATAGGATAGGCACGTCACGGCACTGCACTGCGGCTCTGTCACTGCACGCACGCTTCACGTCACGTCAGCGTGCACGTTCGCACGGCGTCACTGCATCGGCACTCGGCACTGTCACGTCACACGTCACGGCACTGCACTCGTCACGTCCGGCACGTCACGTCACGCTGCACTTCACGGCACGCGGCACGTCCGGCAATCTGCACGTCACGTCACCCTGTCACTTGCACGTCACTCGGTCACGTCACTTCACTCTGTCACTGCACTTCTTCACGTGCACGTCACTCTTCACTTCACTTCACTCTGTCACTTGCACGTGCAATCTTCACTGCACGTCACTCTGTCACTGCACGTCTGCACTTCACTTCACTCGTCACGGCACCCGTCACTGTCACTGTCACTCGTCACTTCACAGCACTCTGCAGTCACTTCACGCTTCACTGTCACGGTCACTCTGCACTGTCACTTCACTCGTTCACAGTCACGTCACGCGTGCACTTGCACTGCACGCTCCACGTCACTGCACGCGTCACTGCACTCTGCACGTCACTCTGTCACTTCACGCTTCACTGCACTGCTGCACTTCACACCACTCTTCACTTCACGTTGCACGCGTCACGTCACTTCACTCTGTCACGCACGCCACGCGTCAACTCACAACACTCCTCACTTCACCGCACTCTACACGTCACTCCAATCGTCACGTCACGTCACCTTCAACGCACAACACTCCTCACTGCACGTCACGCTACACTGTCACTTCACTCGTGCACTGTCACGTGCACGCTGCACGTCACTTCACTCTTCACAGTCACTTCACTCGTCACTTCACGGTACTCTTCACTTCACTGCACTCGTCACTTCACTTCACTGCGTCACGTCACATCACTCTTCACTTCACTGCCCTCTTCACGTCACTACACTGCTGTCACTACACTTGTCACGCTGCACTGCACTGTCACTCGTGCTCTTCACGTCACTCGTCACTTCACTGCACTCTGCACGTTACTTCACTCGTCACTGCACTTCACGCTTCACAACACTTTGACGCGTGCACTGTCACTGCACTCTGCACCTCACAGCACTCTGCACTGCCCTCTTCACTTCACACCACCCTACACTTCACGTTCAATCGACTCTTCATTGCACGCGTCACTTCACTTTACAATGCACAGCACTCTTCACTTCACACCACTCTTCACTTCACTTGACACTTCACTGCACGGCACCTTCACTTCACTGCACTCTTCACTTCACGTCACTCGTCACTTCACTTCACTCTGTACGTCACGTCACGTCGTCACTTTACTCCACTCGTGCACTTCACTGTCACTCTTCACTTCACTTTACTCTGCACTTCACTTCACTCTTCACCGCACATCACTCTTGCACGTCACTTCACTCTGCACTTCACTTCACGCGTCACTGCACTGCACTCGTCACCTCACTGCACTCTGCACTTCACTTCACGCTTCAGTTCACTTCACTCTTCACTTCACTCGTCACTTCACTTCACGCTTCACTTCACTTCACTCTGCACTGTCACTTCACGCTTCACTTCACTTCACTCTTCACTTCACTTCACTCTGCACTTCACTGTCACTCGTCACTTCACTTCACCCTACACTTCACTTCACTCTTCACGTCACTTCACTCGTCACGTCACTTCACTCGTCACTTCACTGCACTCTTCACGCACTGCACTCTGCACTTCACTCTTCTCTTCTCGTGCTCTTCACTTCACTGCACTCTCTCTTCACTTCACGTGCATCTGTCACTTCACTTCACTCGTCACAACACTTGACTCTTCACTTCACTGCACTCTGCACCGCACATCACGCTTCACTTCCCTCTTCACTTCACACCACCCTACACTTCACTGCAAGTCTACACTTCATGTCACTCTTCACGTCTGTACAATGTCACTTCACTCTTCACGTCACTTCACCCTGCACTTCACTTCAATCTTCACTTCACTTCACTCTTCACTTCACTCGTCACGTCACTTCACTCTTCACTTCACTGTCACCCTTCACTGTCACTTCACTCTTCACTGCACAGCACTCGTCATTCACTTCACTCTGCACGTCACTTCACTCTTCACTTCACTTCACTCTTCACATCACTTCACTCTTCACGTGCACTTCACTCTCCACTTCACTTCACTCTTCACTTCACTCTTCACTTCACTCTGCACTGCACGCTTCACGTCACTCGTCACGTCACACCACTCTTCACTTCACTGCACTCTTCACTGCACTTCACTCTTCACTTCACGCCACTCGTCAACTCACAACACTCCTCACTTCACCGCACTCTACACGTCACTCCAAGCGTCACGTCACTGCACGCGTCAACTCACAACACTCCTCACGTCACGTGCACTCTACACGTCACTGCACTCGTCACGTCACTTCACTCTTCACTTCACTGTCACTCTGTCACATCACTTCACTCGTCACTTCACGTTACTCGTCACTTCACTTCACTCTTCACCTCACATCACGCTGCACGTGCCCTCTGCACTTCACACCACCCTACACGTCACTTCAATCTACTCTTCATTTCACTCTTCACTTCACGTGACAATGTCACATCACTCTTCACGTCACACCACTCTTCACTTCACTTTACACGTCACTTCACTTCACTCTTCACTGCACTTCACTCTTCACTTCACTTCACTCTTCACTTCACTGCACTCTTTACTTCACTTCACTCTTCACTTGACTCCACTCTTCACTTCACTTCACTCTTCACTTCACTGTACTCTTCACGTCACTTCACTCTTCACCTCACAGCACTCTTCACTTCACGTCACTCTTCACTTCACTTCACTCTTCACTTCACTTCACTCTTCACCTCACTTCACTCTTCACTTCACTTCACTCTTCATTTCACTTCACTCGTCACTTCACTCTTCACTTCACTTCACTCTTCACTTCACTGCACTCTGCACTTCACTGCACTCTTCACATCACTTCACTCTTCACGTCACTTCACTCTCCACTTCACGTCACTCTTCACTTCACTCTTCACTTCACGTCTTCACTTCACTCTTCACTTCACTCTTCACTTCACACCACTCTGTCACTTCACTTCACTCTTCACTTCACTGCACTCTTCACGTCACTCCACTCTTCAACTCACAACACTCCGCACTTCACCTCACTCTACACTGCACTCCAATCTTCACGTCACTGGCACTCTGCAACTCACAACACTCCGCACTTCACTGTCACTCGACACGTCACTTCACGCTTCACGGCACTGCACTCTGCACGTCACTTCACTCGTCACTTCACTTCACTCGTCACTTCACTTGACTCTTCACGTCACTCTGCACTGTCACTGTCACTCTTCACTGTCACTTCACTCGGCACTTCACTGTCCCTCTTCACTTCACTACACTCGTCACTACACTTGCACTCTTCACTTCACTTCACTCTTCTCTGTCACTTCACGTCGTCACTGTCACTGCACGCTTCACTTGACTTCACTCTTCACTTCACTTCACTCTTCACAACACTGTACTCTTCACTTCACTTCACTCTTCACCTCACATCACTCTTCACTTCCCTCTTCACTTCACACCACCCTACACTTCACGTCAAGCTACTCTTCATTTCACGCTTCACTTCACTTTACAAGTCACATCACTCTTCACTTCACACCACTCTTCACTTCACTTTACACTTCACGTCACTTCACTCTTCACTTCACTCTTCACTTCACTTCACTCTTCACTTCACTTCACTCTTCACTTCACTTCACTCGTTACTTCACTTCACTCTTCACTGTACTCCACTCTTCACTTCACTGCACTCTTCACTTCACTTGTACTCTTCACTTCACTTCACTCTGTCACCTCACATCACTCTTCACTGTCACTGTCACTCTGCACTGTCACTTCACGTCTTCACTTCACTTCACTCTTCACCTCACTTCACTCTTCACTTCACTTCACTCTGTCATTTCACTTCACTCGTGCACTTCACTCTTCACTTCACTTCACTCTTCACTTCACTTCACTCTTCACTTCACTTCACTCTTCACTTCACTTCACTCTTCACGTCACTTCACTCTTCACTTCACTTCACTCGTCACTGCACTTCACCCTACACTGCACTTCACTCTTCACGTCACTTCACTCTCACTTCACTGCACTCTTCACTTCACTTCACTCTTCACTTCACTCTTCACTTCACTTCACTCTTCACTTCACTCTTCTCTTCACTTCACTCTGTCACTTCACTTCACTCTTCACTTCACTTCATTCTTCACTTCACTTCACTCTTCACAACACTTTACGTCTTCACTTCACTTCACTCTTCACCTCACATCACTCGTCACTTCCCTCTGCACTTCACACCACCCTACACTTCACTTCAATCTACACTTCATTTCACTCGTCACTTCACTTGTACAATTCACTGCACTCTTCACTTCACTTCACCCGTCACTTCACTTCACTCTTCACTTCACTTCACTCTTCACTTCACTTCACTCTTCACCTCACATCACTCTGTCACTTCCCCTCTTCACTGTCACACCACCCAACACTTCACTTCACTCTTCACTTCACTCTGCACTCTACACTTCACGTTCACTTCACTTCACTCTTCACTTCACGTCACTCGTCACTTCACTTCACTCTTCACTTCACTTCACGCTTCACTTCACGTCACTCTGCACTTCACTGTCACTCTTCACTTCACTTCACGTCACTCTTCACTTCACTTCACTCTTCACTTCACTGCACTCTTCACTTCACTTCACTCTTCACTTCACTTCACTCTGCACTTCACTTCACTCTACACTTCACTTCACTCTTCACTTCACTTCACTCTTCACTTCACTTCACTCTTCACTTCCTTCAATCTTCACTTCACTTCACCCTTCACTTCACTTCACGCTTCACTGCACGTCACTCTTCACTTCACTTCACTCTTCACTGCACTTCACTCTTCACTTCACTTCACTCTTCACTTCACTTCAATCTTCACGTCACTTCACTCTTCACTTCACTCTTCACTTCACTTCACTCTTCACTTCACTTCACCCTTCACTTCACTTCACTCTGTCACTTCACATCACTCTTCATTTCACTTCACTCGTCACTTCACTTCACTCTTCACTGCACTTCACTCTGCACATCACTTCACTCTCACTGTCACTGCACTCTCCACTTCACTTCACTCTTCACTGTCACTCTTCACTGCACTCTTCACTTCACTCTGCACTTCACTCTTCACTTCACACCACTCTTCACTTCACGTCACTCGTGCACTGCACTTCACTCTGCACTTCACTCCACTCTTCAACTCACAACACTCCTCACTTCACCTCACTCTACACTGCACTCCAATCTGCACTTCACTGCACGCTTCAACTCACAACACTCCTCACGGCACGTCACTCTACACTTCACGTCACTCTTCACTTCACGTCACTCGTCACTTCACTTCACTCTTCACAGTCACTTCACTCTTCACTTCACTGTACTCTTCACTTCACTGTCACTCTTCACTGCACTTCACTCTTCACTTCACATCACTCTGCACTTCACTTCCCTCTGCACTTCACTACACTCTTCACTACACTTCACTCTTCACTTCACTTCACTCTGTCCTTCACTTCACTCTTCACTTCACGTCACTCGTCACTTACGTTCACTCTTCACTTCACTTCACTCTTCACAACACTTACTCTTCACTTCACTTCACTCTCACCTCACATCACTCTTCACTTCCCTCTTCACTTCACACCACCCTACACTTCACGTCAATCTACGCGTCATTGTCACTCTTCACTTGCACTTGACAATTCACATCACTCTGCACGTCACACCACTCGTCACTTCACGTTACACTTCACTTCACTGCACTCGTCACTGCACTTCACTCTTCACTTCACTTCACTCTGTCACTTCACTTCACTCTTACTTCACTTCACTCTTCACGTACTCCACTCTTCACTTCACTTCACTCTTCACTTCACTTACTCTTCACGTCACGTCACTCTGCACCTCACTTCACTCTGCACGTCACTTCACGCTCACTTCACTGCACTCTTCACGTCACTTCACGCTTCACCTCACGTCACTCTGCACTTCACTTCACTCTTCATTTCACTGCACTCTTCACTTCACTCTCACTTCACTTCACGCTTCACTTCACGCACTCTTCACTTCACTTCACTCTTCACTTCACTTCACTCGTCACTTCACTTCACGCTTCACTGCACGTCACTCTTCACGTCACTTCACCTACACTGCACTTCACTGCTGTCACTTCACTTCACTCTTCACTTCACTTCACTCTTCACGTCACTCTTCACTTCACTTCACTCTTCACTTCACTCGTCTCTTCACTGCACTCTTCACTTCACTGTCACGCTTCACTTCACTTCATTCTTCACTGTCACTTCACTCGTCACAACACTGTTACTCTGTCACGTTCACGTCACTCTGCACCTCACATCACTCTTCACTTCCCTCTTCACTTCACACCACCCTACACTTCACTTCAATCTACACTTCAGTTCACTCTTCACTTCACGTTACAATTCACTGTCACTCTTCACTTCACTGCACCCTGCACGTCACTTCAATCTGTCACGTCACTTCACTCGTCACTTCACTCGTCACTTCACTTCACTCTTCACTTCACGTCACCCTGTCACTTCACTGTCACGCTTCACGTCACATCACTCGTCATTTCACTGTCACTCTTCACTGCACTTCACTCTTCACTTCACTTCACTCTTCACAGCACTTCACTCTTCACTTCACTTCACGCTCCACTGCACGTCACTCTGCACTTCACTCTTCACTTCACTCTTCACTGCACTCTTCACTTCACTCTTCACTGCACACCACTCTTCACTTCACTTCACTCTTCACTGCACTTCACTCTTCACTTCACTCCACTCTGCAACGCACAACACTCCTCACGTCACCTCACGCTACACTTCACTCCAATCGTCACTGCACGTCACTCTTCAACTGCACAACACGCCTCACGTCACTGCACGCTACACTGCACCACACACACCCCCCCCCCCCCGGCGTGCTGCTGCCCCGCGCGCGCAACACCACACCACACACCACACCACACTGACACACCACACTGCCACCACACGCCACACCACACCACCCAACACACCACACCACACACTGACACCTCACGGACACACCACACGCCACCACACTACTCACCTCACCACACACCACACCACACCACACACCACTCCACACCACACATCACACCACACCTCACTCCACACCACACACCACACCTCACTCCACACCACACACCACACCTCACACCTCTCCACATCACTCTCCACTCCACACCACACACCACACCACACCACACACCACACCACTCCACACACCACACCACACCACACTCCACTCCCACCACTCTCCACACCACACCTCACACCACACCTCACCTAGTCTACCACTCCACACCACACACCACACCACACCACACACCACACCACTCACCACACCACACCACCCACCACACCACACCAGTCTCCACTCCTCACCACACTCCACACCCACTCCCACACCACACCACACACCCATCTCACCTCCACCTCTCCTATACTGACTATCACCTATCCTCAATCCTATCCTCAATCCTATCGTACCACACTCCTCTCCTCTCCACACCCTAACCTATCCTCACTCCTACACCACTCCTCATCCTCTCCTATCCTCAATCCTATCCTATCCTCTATCCTCACCACTCCTCTATCCTATCCTCTATCCACTCCTATCCTCTATCCTATCCTATCCTCTATCCTATCCTATCCTCTAACCTCATCCTATCCTCTACTACCTATCCTATACTGTATCCTATCCTATCCTCTATCCTATCCTATCCTCTATCCTATCCTATCCTCTATCCTATCCTATCCTCTATCCTATCCTATCCTCTATCCTATCCTATCCTCTATCCTATCCTATCCTCTATCCTATCCTCTATCCTATCCCATCCTCTATCCTATCCTATCCTCTATCCTATCGTATCCTCTATCCTATCCTATCCTCTATCCTATCCTATCCTCTATCCTATCCTATCCTCTATCATATCGTATCCTCTATCCTATCCTATCCTCTACCCTATCCTATCCTCTATCCTATCCTATCCTCTATTCTACCCTATCCTCTATCCTATCCTACCCTCTATCCTATCCTATCCTCTATCCTATCCTATCCTCTATCCTATCCTATCCTCTATCCTATCCTATCCTATACCCTATCCTATCCTCTATTATATCCTATCCTCTATCATATCCAATACCCTATCCTATCCTCTATCCCATCCTCTACTCAATCCTATCCTATACTGTATTATATCCTATCCTCTTTCCTATCCTCTATCATATCGTATCCTCTATCCTATCCTATCCTCTACCCTATAATATCCTCTATCCTATCCTATCCTCTATCCTACCCTATCCTCTATCCTATCCTATCCTCTATCCTATCCTCTCCTCTATCCTATCCTATCCTCTATCCTATACTATCCTCTATACTATCCTATCCTCTGTCCTATCCTATCCTCTATCATATCCTATCCTCTATCCTATCCTATCCTCTATCCTATCCTATCCTCTACCCTATCCTATCCTCTATCCTATCATATCCTCTATCCTATCCTATCCTCTATCCTATCCTATCCTCTATCCTATCCTATACTCTATCCTATCCTATCGTCTATAATATCGAATCCTCTAGCCTATCCTATCCTCAATTCTATCCTATACTCTATCGTATCCTATCGTCTATAATATCGAATCCTCTATTCTATCCTATCCTCTATCCTATCCTATCCTCTATCCTATCCTATCCTCTATTATATCCTATCCTCTATCCTATCCTCTATCCTATCCTCTATCCTATCCTCTATCCTATCCTCTATCCTATCCTATGCTCTATCCTATCCTATCCTCTATCCTATCATATCCTCTATCCTATCCTATCCTCTATCCTATCCTATCCTCTATCCTATCCCATCCTCTATCATATCCTATCCTCTATCCTATCCTATCCTGTATCCTATCCTATCCTCTATCCTATCCTATCCTCTATCCTATCCTCTATCCTATCCTATCCTCAATCCTATCCTATCCTCTATCCTATCCTATCCTCTATCCTATCCTATCCTCTATCCTATCCTATCCTCTATCCTATCCTATCCTCTATCCTATCCTATCCTTTATCCTATCCTATCCTCAATCCTTCCTATCCTCTATCCTATCCTATCCTCTATCCTATCCTATCCTCTATCCTATCCTATACTCTATCCTATCCTATCCTCTATCCTATCCTATCCTCTATCCTATCCTATCCTCTATCCTATCCTATCCTCTATCCTATCCTATCCTCTATCCTATCCTATCCTATCCTCTATCCTATCCTATCCTCTATCCTATCCTATCCTCTATCCTATCCTATCCTCTATCCTATCCTATCCTCTATCCTATCCTATCCTCTATCCTATCCTATCCTCTACCCTATCCTATACTCTATCCTATCCTATCCTATCCTCTATCCTATCCTATAATGTATTATATCCTATCCTCTTTCCTATCCTCTATCATATCGTATCCTCTATCCTATCCTATCCTCTATCCTATCCTATCCTCTATCCTATCCTATCCTGTATCCTATCCTATCCTCTATCCTATCCAATACCCTATCCTATCCTCTATCCCATCCTATACTCAATCCTATCCTATACTGTATTATATCCTATCCTCTTTCCTATCCTCTATCATATCGTATCCTCTATCCTATCCTATCCTCTACCCTATAATATCCTCTATCCTATCCTATCCTCCATCCTATCCTATCCTCTATCCTATCCTATCCTCTATCCTATCCTCTCCTCTATCCTATCCTCTATCCTATCCTATCCTCTATCCTATCCTCTATCCTATCCTATCCTCTATCCTATCCTATCCTCTATCCTATCCTATCCTCTATCCTATCCTATACTGTATCCTATCCTATCCTCTATCCTATCCTATCCTCTATCCTATCCTATCCTCTATCCTATCCTATCCTCTATCCTATCCTATCCTCTATCCTATCCTATCCTCTATCCTATCCTATCCTCTATCCTATCCTCTATCCTATCCCATCCTCTATCCTATCCTATCCTCTATCCTATCGTATCCTCTATCCTATCCTATCCTCTATCCTATCCTATCCTCTATCCTATCCTATCCTCTATCATATCGTATCCTCTATCCTATCCTATCCTCTACCCTATCCTATCCTCTATCCTATCCTATCCTCTATTCTACCCTATCCTCTATCCTATCCTACCCTCTATCCTATCCTATCCTCTATCCTATCCTATCCTCTATCCTATCCTATCCTCTATCCTATCCTCTATCCTATCCTATCCTATACCCTATCCTATCCTCTATTATATCCTATCCTCTATCATATCCAATACCCTATCCTATCCTCTATCCCATCCTCTACTCAATCCTATCCTATACTGTATTATATCCTATCCTCTTTCCTATCCTCTATCATATCGTATCCTCTATCCTATCCTATCCTCTACCCTATAATATCCTCTATCCTATCCTATCCTCTATCCTACCCTATCCTCTATCCTATCCTATCCTCTATCCTATCCTCTCCTCTATCCTATCCTATCCTCTATCCTATACTATCCTCTATACTATCCTATCCTCTGTCCTATCCTATCCTCTATCATATCCTATCCTCTATCCTATCCTATCCTCTATCCTATCCTATCCTCTACCCTATCCTATCCTCTATCCTATCATATCCTCTATCCTATCCTATCCTCTATCCTATCCTATCCTCTATCCTATCCTATACTCTATCCTATCCTATCGTCTATAATATCGAATCCTCTAGCCTATCCTATCCTCAATTCTATCCTATACTCTATCGTATCCTATCGTCTATAATATCGAATCCTCTATTCTATCCTATCCTCTATCCTATCCTATCCTCTATCCTATCCTATCCTCTATTATATCCTATCCTCTATCCTATCCTCTATCCTATCCTCTATCCTATCCTCTATCCTATCCTCTATCCTATCCTATGCTCTATCCTATCCTATCCTCTATCCTATCATATCCTCTATCCTATCCTATCCTCTATCCTATCCTATCCTCTATCCTATCCTATCCTCTATCCTATCCTCTATCCTATCCCATCCTCTATCCTATCCTATCCTCTATCCTATCGTATCCTCTATCCTATCCTATCCTCTATCCTATCCTATCCTCTATCCTATCCTATCCTCTATCATATCGTATCCTCTATCCTATCCTATCCTCTACCCTATCCTATCCTCTATCCTATCCTATCCTCTATTCTACCCTATCCTCTATCCTATCCTACCCTCTATCCTATCCTATCCTCTATCCTATCCTATCCTCTATCCTATCCTATCCTCTATCCTATCCTATCCTATACCCTATCCTATCCTCTATTATATCCTATCCTCTATCATATCCAATACCCTATCCTATCCTCTATCCCATCCTCTACTCAATCCTATCCTATACTGTATTATATCCTATCCTCTTTCCTATCCTCTATCATATCGTATCCTCTATCCTATCCTATCCTCTACCCTATCCTATCCTCTATCCTATCATATCCTCTATCCTATCCTATCCTCTATCCTATCCTATCCTCTATCCTATCCTATACTCTATCCTATCCTATCGTCTATAATATCGAATCCTCTAGCCTATCCTATCCTCAATTCTATCCTATACTCTATCGTATCCTATCGTCTATAATATCGAATCCTCTATTCTATCCTATCCTCTATCCTATCCTATCCTCTATCCTATCCTATCCTCTATTATATCCTATCCTCTATCCTATCCTCTATCCTATCCTCTATCCTATCCTCTATCCTATCCTCTATCCTATCCTATGCTCTATCCTATCCTATCCTCTATCCTATCATATCCTCTATCCTATCCTATCCTCTATCCTATCCTATCCTCTATCCTATCCCATCCTCTATCATATCCTATCCTCTATCCTATCCTATCCTGTATCCTATCCTATCCTCTATCCTATCCTATCCTCTATCCTATCCTCTATCCTATCCTATCCTCAATCCTATCCTATCCTGTATCCTATCCTATCCTCTATCCTATCCAATACCCTATCCTATCCTCTATCCCATCCTATACTCAATCCTATCCTATACTGTATTATATCCTATCCTCTTTCCTATCCTCTATCATATCGTATCCTCTATCCTATCCTATCCTCTACCCTATAATATCCTCTATCCTATCCTATCCTCCATCCTATCCTATCCTCTATCCTATCCTATCCTCTATCCTATCCTCTCCTCTATCCTATCCTCTATCCTATCCTATCCTCTATCCTATCCTATCCTCTATCCTATCCTATCCTCTATCCTATCCTATCCTCTATCCTATCCTATACTGTATCCTATCCTATCCTCTATCCTATCCTATCCTCTATCCTATCCTATCCTCTATCCTATCCTATCCTCTATCCTATCCTATCCTCTATCCTATCCTATCCTCTATCCTATCCTATCCTCTATCCTATCCTCTATCCTATCCCATCCTCTATCCTATCCTATCCTCTATCCTATCGTATCCTCTATCCTATCCTATCCTCTATCCTATCCTATCCTCTATCCTATCCTATCCTCTATCATATCGTATCCTCTATCCTATCCTATCCTCTACCCTATCCTATCCTCTATCCTATCCTATCCTCTATTCTACCCTATCCTCTATCCTATCCTACCCTCTATCCTATCCTATCCTCTATCCTATCCTATCCTCTATCCTATCCTATCCTCTATCCTATCCTATCCTATACCCTATCCTATCCTCTATTATATCCTATCCTCTATCATATCCAATACCCTATCCTATCCTCTATCCCATCCTCTACTCAATCCTATCCTATACTGTATTATATCCTATCCTCTTTCCTATCCTCTATCATATCGTATCCTCTATCCTATCCTATCCTCTACCCTATAATATCCTCTATCCTATCCTATCCTCTATCCTACCCTATCCTCTATCCTATCCTATCCTCTATCCTATCCTCTCCTCTATCCTATCCTATCCTCTATCCTATACTATCCTCTATACTATCCTATCCTCTGTCCTATCCTATCCTCTATCATATCCTATCCTCTATCCTATCCTATCCTCTATCCTATCCTATCCTCTACCCTATCCTATCCTCTATCCTATCATATCCTCTATCCTATCCTATCCTCTATCCTATCCTATCCTCTATCCTATCCTATACTCTATCCTATCCTATCGTCTATAATATCGAATCCTCTAGCCTATCCTATCCTCAATTCTATCCTATACTCTATCGTATCCTATCGTCTATAATATCGAATCCTCTATTCTATCCTATCCTCTATCCTATCCTATCCTCTATCCTATCCTATCCTCTATTATATCCTATCCTCTATCCTATCCTCTATCCTATCCTCTATCCTATCCTCTATCCTATCCTCTATCCTATCCTATGCTCTATCCTATCCTATCCTCTATCCTATCATATCCTCTATCCTATCCTATCCTCTATCCTATCCTATCCTCTATCCTATCCCATCCTCTATCATATCCTATCCTCTATCCTATCCTATCCTGTATCCTATCCTATCCTCTATCCTATCCTATCCTCTATCCTATCCTCTATCCTATCCTATCCTCAATCCTATCCTATCCTCTATCCTATCCTATCCTCTATCCTATCCTATCCTCTATCCTATCCTATCCTCTATCCTATCCTATCCTCTATCCTATCCTATCCTTTATCCTATCCTATCCTCAATCCTTCCTATCCTCTATCCTATCCTATCCTCTATCCTATCCTATCCTCTATCCTATCCTATACTCTATCCTATCCTATCCTCTATCCTATCCTATCCTCTATCCTATCCTATCCTCTATCCTATCCTATCCTCTATCCTATCCTATCCTCTATCCTATCCTATCCTATCCTCTATCCTATCCTATCCTCTATCCTATCCTATCCTCTATCCTATCCTATCCTCTATCCTATCCTATCCTCTATCCTATCCTATCCTCTATCCTATCCTATCCTCTACCCTATCCTATACTCTATCCTATCCTATCCTATCCTCTATCCTATCCTATAATGTATTATATCCTATCCTCTTTCCTATCCTCTATCATATCGTATCCTCTATCCTATCCTATCCTCTATCCTATCCTATCCTCTATCCTATCCTATCCTGTATCCTATCCTATCCTCTATCCTATCCAATACCCTATCCTATCCTCTATCCCATCCTATACTCAATCCTATCCTATACTGTATTATATCCTATCCTCTTTCCTATCCTCTATCATATCGTATCCTCTATCCTATCCTATCCTCTACCCTATAATATCCTCTATCCTATCCTATCCTCTATCCTATCCTCTCCTCTATCCTATCCTATCCTCTATCATATCCTATTCTCTATCCTATCCTATCGTGTATCCCATCCTATCCTCTATCCTATCCTATCCTCTATCCTATCCTCTATCCTATCCTCTATCCTATCCTCTATCCTATCCTATCCTATCCTCTATCCTATCCTCTATCCTATCCTATCTTCTATCCTATCCTACCCTCTATTCTATCCTATTATCTATCCTATCCTATCCTCTATCCTACCCTATCCTCTATCCTATCCTATCCTCTATCCTATCCTATCCTCTATCCTATCCTATCCTCTATCCTATCCTATCCTCTATCCTATCCTCTATTCTATCCTATCCTCTATCCTATCCTATCCTCTATCCTATCCTATCCTCTATCCTATCCTATCCTCTATCCTATCCTATCGTCTATCCTATCCTATCCTCTGTCCTATCCTTTCCTTTATCCTATGCTATCCTCAATCCTATCCTATCCTGTATCCTATCCTATCCTCTATTATATCCTATCCTCTATCCTATCCTATCCTCTATAATATCCTATCCTCTATCGTATCCTCTATTCTATCCTATCCTCTATCCTATCCTATCCTATCCTCTATCCTATCCTATCCTATCCTCTATCCTATCCTATCCTCTATCCTATCCAATCCCCTATCCTATCCTCTATCCCATCCTATACTCAATCCTATCCTATACTGTATTATATCCTATCCTCTTTCCTATCCTCTAACATATCGTATCCTCTATCCTATCCTATGCTCTACCATATCCTATCCTCTATCCTATCCTATCCTCTATCCTATCCTCTCCACTATCCTATCCTATCCTCTATCCTATACTATCCTCTATCCTATCCTCTCCACTATCCTATCCTATCCTCTATCCTATACTATCCTCTATCCTATCCTATCCTCTATCCTATCCTATCCTCTATCCTATCCTATTCTCTATCCTATCCTATCCTTTATCCTATGCTATCCTCAATCCTATCCTATCCTGTATCCTATCCTATCCTCTATTATATCCTATCCTCTATCCTATCCTATCTTCTATCCTATCCTATCCTCTATCCTATCCTATCCTATATCCTATCCTAGCCTCTATCCTATCCTATCCTCTATCCAATCCTATCCTCTATAATATCCTATCCTCTATCGTATCCTCTATTCTATCCTATCCTCTATCCTATCCTATCGTCTATCCTATCCTATCCTCTATCCTATCCTATCCTCTATCCTATCCTATCCTCTATCCTATCCTCTCCTCTATCCTATCCTCTATCCTATCCTATCCTCTATCATATCCTATCCTCTATCCTATCCTATCCTCTATCCTATCCTATCCTCTATCCTATCCTATCCTCTATCCTATCCTATCCTCTATCCTATCCTATCCTCTATCCTATCCTATCCTCTATCCTATCCTATCCTCTATCCTGTCCTATCCTCTATCCTGTCCTATCCTCTATCCTATCCTCTATCCTATCCTATCCTCTATCCTATCCTATCCTCTATCCTATCCTATCCTATCCTCTATCCTATCCTATCTTCTATCCTATCCTATCCTCTATCCTATCCTATCTTCTATCCTATCCTATCCTCTATCCTATCCTATCCTCTATCCTATCCTATCCTCTATCCTATCCTATCCTCTATCCTATCCTATCCTCTATCCTATCCTATCCTCTATCCTATCCTATCCTCTATCCTATCCTATCCTCTATCCTATCCTATCCTCTATCCTATCCTATCCTCTATCCTATCCTATCCTCTATCCTATCCTATCCTCTATCCTATCCTATCCTCTATCCTATACTATCCTCTATACTATCCTATCCTCTATCCTATCCTATCCTCTATCATATCCTATCCTCTATCCTATCCTATCCTCTATCCTATCCTATCCTCTATCCTATCCTCTATCCTATCCTCTCCTCTATCCTATCCTATCCTCTATCCTATACTATCCTCTATCCTATCCTATCCTCTATCCTATCCTCTATCCTATCCTCTCCTCTATCCTATCCTATCCTCTATCCTATACTATCCTCTATCCTATCCTATCCTCTATCCTATCCTATCCTCTATCCTATCCTATCTTCTATCCTATCCTCTAACATATCGTATCCTCTATCCTATCCTATACTGTATTATATCCTATCCTCTTTCCTATCCTCTAACATATCCTATCCTCAATCCTATCCTATCCTTTATCCTATCCTATCCTGTATCCTATCCTATCCTCTATCCTATCCTATCCTCTATCCTATCCTATCCTCTATCCTATCCTATCCTCTATCCTATCCTATCCTCTATCCTATCCTATCTTCTATCCTATCCTACCCTCTATTCTATCCTATTATCTATCCTATCCTATCCTCTATCCTACCCTATCCTCTATCCTATCCTATCCTCTATCCTATCCTATCCTCTATCCTATCCTATCCTCTATCCTATCCTATCCTCTATCCTATCCTATCCTCTATCCTATCCTCTATTCTATCCTATCCTCTATCCTATCCTATCCTCTATCCTATCCTATCCTCTATCCTATCCTATCCTCTATCCTATCCTATCCTCTATCCTATCCTATCCTCTATCCTATCCTTTCCTTTATCCTATGCTATCCTCAATCCTATCCTATCCTGTATCCTATCCTATCCTCTATTATATCCTATCCTCTATCCTATCCTATCCTCTATAATATCCTATCCTCTATCGTATCCTCTATCTATCCTATCCTCTATCCTATCCTATCCTATCCTCTATCCTATCCTATCCTATCCTCTATCCTATCCTATCCTCTATCCTATCCAATCCCCTATCCTATCCTCTATCCCATCCTATACTCAATCCTATCCTATACTGTATTATATCCTATCCTCTTTCCTATCCTCTAACATATCGTATCCTCTATCCTATCCTATGCTCTACCATATCCTATCCTCTATCCTATCCTATCCTCTATCCTATCCTCTCCACTATCCTATCCTATCCTCTATCCTATACTATCCTCTATCCTATCCTCTCCACTATCCTATCCTATCCTCTATCCTATACTATCCTCTATCCTATCCTATCCTCTATCCTATCCTATCCTCTATCCTATCCTATTCTCTATCCTATCCTATCCTTTATCCTATGCTATCCTCAATCCTATCCTATCCTGTATCCTATCCTATCCTCTATTATATCCTATCCTCTATCCTATCCTATCTTCTATCCTATCCTATCCTCTATCCTATCCTATCCTATATCCTATCCTAGCCTCTATCCTATCCTATCCTCTATCCAATCCTATCCTCTATAATATCCTATCCTCTATCGTATCCTCTATTCTATCCTATCCTCTATCCTATCCTATCGTCTATCCTATCCTATCCTCTATCCTATCCTATCCTCTATCCTATCCTATCCTCTATCCTATCCTCTCCTCTATCCTATCCTCTATCCTATCCTATCCTCTATCATATCCTATCCTCTATCCTATCCTATCCTCTATCCTATCCTCTATCCTATCCTATCCTCTATCCTATCCTATCCTCTATCCTATCCTATCCTCTATCCTATCCTATCCTCTATCCTCTCCTATCCTCTATCCTGTCCTATCCTCTATCCTATACTCTATCCTATCCTATCCTCTATCCTATCCTATCCTCTATCCTATCCTATCCTCTATCCTATCCTATCCTCTATCCTATCCTATCCTATCCTCTATCCTATCCTATCTTCTATCCTATCCTATCCTCTATCCTATCCTATCCACTATCCTATCCTATCTTCTATCCTATCCTATCCTCTATCCTATCCTATCTTCTATCCTATCCTATCCTCTATCCTATCCTATCCTCTATCCTATCCTATCCTCTATCCTATCCTATCCTCTATCCTATCCTATCCTCTATCCTATCCTATCCTCTATCCTATCCTATCCTCTATCCTATCCTATCCTCTATCCTATCCTATCCTCTATCCTATCCTATCCTCTATCCTATCCTATCATCTATACTATCCTATCCTCTATCCTATCCTATCCTCTATCATATCCTATCCTCTATCCTATCCTATCCTCTATCCTATCCTATCCTCTATCCTATCCTATCCTCTATCCTATCCTATCCTCTATCCTATCCTATCCTCTATCCTATCCTATCCTCTATCCTTTCCTATCCTCTATCCTATCCTATCCTCTATCCTATCCTCTATCCTTTCCTATCCTCTATCCTATCCTATCCTCTATCCTATCCTCTATCCTATCCTATCCTCTATCCTATCCTATCCTCTATCCTATCCTATCCTCTATCCTATCCTATCCTCTATCCTATCCTATCCTCTATCCTATCCTCTCCTCTATCCTATCCTATCCTCTATCCTATACTATCCTCTATTCTATCCTATCCTCTATCCTATCCTATCCTATCCTCTATCCTATCCTATCCTATCCTCTATCCTATCCTATCCTCTATCCTATCCAATCCCCTATCCTATCCTCTATCCCATCCTATACTCAATCCTATCCTATACTGTATTATATCCTATCCTCTTTCCTATCCTCTAACATATCGTATCCTCTATCCTATCCTATGCTCTACCATATCCTATCCTCTATCCTATCCTATCCTCTATCCTATCCTCTCCACTATCCTATCCTATCCTCTATCCTATACTATCCTCTATCCTATCCTCTCCACTATCCTATCCTATCCTCTATCCTATACTGTCCTCTATCCTATCCTATCCTCTATCCTATCCTATCCTCTATCCTATCCTATTCTCTATCCTATCCTATCCTTTATCCTATGCTATCCTCAATCCTATCCTATCCTGTATCCTATCCTATCCTCTATTATATCCTATCCTCTATCCTATCCTATCTTCTATCCTATCCTATCCTCTATCCTATCCTATCCTATATCCTATCCTAGCCTCTATCCTATCCTATCCTCTATCCAATCCTATCCTCTATAATATCCTATCCTCTATCGTATCCTCTATCCTATCCTATCCTCTATCCTATCCTATCCTCTATCCTATCCTATCCTCTATCCTATCCTATCCTCTATCCTATTCTATCCTCTATCCTCTATCCTATCCTATCCTATCCTCTATCCTATCCTATCTTCTATCCTATCCTATCCTCTATCCTATCCTATCCTCTATCCTATCCTATCTTCTATCCTATCCTATCCTCTATCCTATCCTATCTTCTATCCCATCCTATCCTCTATCCTATCCTATCCTCTATCCTATCCTATCCTCTATCCTATCCTATCCTCTATCCTATCCTATCCTCTATCCTATCCTATCCTCTATCCTATCCTATCCTCTATCCTATCCTATCCTCTATCCTATCCTATCCTCTATCCTATCCTATCCTCTATCCTATCCTATCCTCTATCCTATCCTATCCTCTATCCTATCCTATCCTCTATCCTATCCTATACTGTATTATATCCTATCCTCTTTCCTATCCTCTATCATATCCTATCCTCTATCCTATCCTATCCTGTATCCTATCCTATCCTCTATCCTATCCAATACCCTATCCTATCCTCTATCCCATCCTATACTCAATCCTATCCTATACTGTATTATATCCTATCCTCTTTCCTACCCTCTATCATATCGTATCCTCTATCCTATCCTATCCTCTACCCTATAATATCCTCTATCCTATCCTATCCTCTATCCTATCCTATCCTCTATCCTATCCTATCGTCTATCCTATCCTCTCCTCTATCCTATCCTATCCTCTATCCTATACTATCATCTATACTATCCTATCCTCTATCCTATCCTATCCTCTATCATATCCTATCCTCTATCCTATCCTATCCTCTATCCTATCCTCTCCACTATCCTATCCTATCCTCTATCCTATACTATCCTCTATCCTATCCTCTCCACTATCCTATCCTATCCTCTATCCTATACTGTCCTCTATCCTATCCTATCCTCTATCCTATCCTATCCTCTATCCTATCCTATTCTCTATCCTATCCTATCCTTTATCCTATGCTATCCTCAATCCTATCCTATCCTGTATCCTATCCTATCCTCTATTATATCCTCTCCAGTATCCTATCCTATCCTCTATCCTATACTATCCTCTATCCTATCCTCTCCACTATCCTATCCTATCCTCTATCCTATACTGTCCTCTATCCTATCCTATCCTCTATCCTATCCTATCCTTTATCCTATCCTATCCTCTATCCTATCCTATCCTCTATCCTATCCTATCCTCTATCCTATCCTATCCTCTATCCTATCCTATCCTCTATCCTATCCTATCCTCTATCCTATCCTATCCTCTATCCTATCCTATACTGTATTATATCCTATCCTCTTTCCTATCCTCTATCATATCCTATCCTCTATCCTCTCCTATCCTGTATCCTATCCTACCCTCTATCGTATCCAATACCCTATCCTATCCTCTATCACATCCTACACTCAATCCTATCCTATACTGTATTATATCCTATCCTCTTTCCTATCCTCTATCATATCGTATCCTCTATCCTATCCTATCCTCTACCCTATAATATCCTCTATCCTATCCTATCCTCTATCCTATCCTATCCTCTATCCTATTATATCCTCTATCCTATCCTCTCCTCTATCCTATCCTCTATCCTATCCTATCCTCTATCCTATCCTATCCTCTATCCTATCCTATCCTCTATCCTATCCTATCCTCTATCCTATCCTATACTGTATCCTATCCTATCCTCTATCCTATCCTATCCTCTATCCTATCCTATCCTCTATCCTATCCTATCCTATCCTCTATCCTATCCTCTATCCTATCCCATCCTCTATCCTATCCTATCCTCTATCCTATCCTATCCTCTATCCTATCCTATCCTCTATCCTATCCTATCCTCTATCCTATCCTATCCTCTATCCTATCCTATCCTCTATCATATCGTATCCTCTATCCTATCCTATCCTCTACCCTATCCTATCCTCTATCCTATCCTATCCTCTATTCTACCCTATCCTCTATCCTATCCTACCCTCTATCCTATCCTATCCTCTATCCTATCCTATCCTCTATCCTATCCTATCCTCTATCCTATCCTATCCTATACCCTATCCTATCCTCTATTATATCCTATCCTCTATCATATCCAATACCCTATCCTATCCGCTATCCCATCCTATACTCAATCCTATCCTATAATGTATTATATCCTATCCTCGTTCCTATCCTCTATCATATCGTATCCTCTATCCTATCCTATCCTCTACCCTATAATATCCTCTATCCTATCCTATCCTCTATCCTACCCTATCCTCTATCCTATCCTATCCTCTATCCTATCCTCTCCTCTATCCTATCCTATCCTCTATCCTATACTATCCTCTATACTATCCTATCCTCTGTCCTATCCTATCCACTATCATATCCTATCCTCTATCCTATCATATCCTCTATCCTATCCTATCCTCTACCCTATCCTATCCTCTATCCTATCATATCCTCTATCCTATCCTATCCTCTATCCTATCCTATCCTCTATCCTATCCTATACTCTATCCTATCCTATCGTCTATAATATCGAATCCTCTAAACTATCCTATCCTTAATTCTATCCTATACTCTATCGTATCCTATCGTCTATAATATCGAATCCTCTATTCTATCCTATCCTCTATCCTATCCTATCCTCTATCCTATCCTATCCTCTATCCTATCCTATCCTCTATTATATCCTATCCTCTATCCTATCCTCTATCCTATCCTATCCTCTATCCTATCCCATCCTCTATCATATCCTATCCTCTATCCTATCCTATCCTGTATCCTATCCTATCCTCTATCCTATCCTATCCTCTATCCTATCCTCTATCCTATCCTATGCTCTATCCTATCCTATCCTCTATCCTATCATATCCTCTATCCTATCCTATCCTCTATCCTATCCTATCCTCTATCCTATCCCATCCTCTATCATATCCTATCCTCTATCCTATCCTATCCTGTATCCTATCCTATCCTGTATCCTATCCTATCCTCTATCCTATCCTCTATCCTATCCTATCCTCAATCCTATCCTATCCTCTATCCTATCCTATCCTCTATCCTATCCTATCCTCTATCCTATCCTATCCTCTATCCTATCCTATCCTCTATCCTATCCTATCCTCTATCCTATCCTATCCTCTATCCTATCCTCTATCCTATCCACTACCCTATCTTATCCTCTATCCTATCCTATCCTCTATCCTATCCTATCCTCTATCCTATCCTATCCTCTATCCTATCCTATCCTCTATCCTATCCTATCCTCTATCCTATCCTATCCTCTATCCTATCCTATCCTCTATCCTATCCTATCCTCTATCCTATCCTATCCTCTATCCTATCCTATTCTCTATCCTATCCTATCCTTTATCCTATGCTATCCTCAATCCTATCCTATCCTGTATCCTATCCTGTCCTCTATTATATCCTATCCTCTATCCTATCCTATCCTCTATCCTATCCTATCCTCTATCCTATCCTATCCTCTATCCTATCCTATCCTATATCCTATCCTAGCCTCTATCCTATCCTATCCTCTATCCAATCCTATCCTCTATAATATCCTATCCTCTATCGTATCCTTTATTCTATCCTATCCTCTATCCTATCCTATCGTCTATCCTATCCTATCCTCTATCCTATCCTATCCTCTATCCTATCCTATCCTCTATCCTATCCTATCCTCTATCCTATCCTATCCTCTATCCTATCCTCTCCTCTATCCTATCCTCTATCCTATCCTATCCTCTATCATATCCTATCCTCTATCCTATCCTATCCTCTATCCTATCCTCTATCCTATCCTATCCTCTATCCTATAGTATCCTCTATCCTATCCTATCCTCTATCCTATCCTATCCTCTATCCTATCCTCTATCCTATCCTCTATCCTATCCTATCCTCTATCCTATCCTATCCTCTATCCTATCCTATCCTCTATCCTATCCTCTCCTCTATCCTATCCTATCCTCTACCCTATCCTATCCTCTATCCTATCCTATCCTCTATCCTATCCTATAATGTATTATATCCTATCCTCTTTCCTATCCTCTATCATATCGTATCCTCTATCCTATCCTATCCTCTATCCTATCCTATCCTCTATCCTATCCTATCCTGTATCCTATCCTATCCTGTATCCTATCCTATCCTCTATCCTATCCAATACCCTATCCTATCCTCTATCCCATCCTATACTCAATCCTATCCTATACTGTATTATATCCTATCCTCTTTCCTATCCTCTATCATATCGTATCCTCTATCCTATCCTATCCTCTACCCTATAATATCCTCTATCCGATCCTATCCTCTATCCTATCCTATCCTCTATCCTATCCTATCCTCTATCCTATCCTATCCTCTATCCTATCCTATCCTCTATCCTATCCTATCCTCTATCCTATCCTATCCTCTATCCTATCCTCTCCACTATCCTATCCTATCCTCTATCCTATACTATCCTCTATCCTATCCTCTCCACTATACTATCCTATTCCCTATCCTATACTATCCTCTATCCTATCCTATCCTCTATCCTATCCTATCCTCTATCCTATCCTATTCTCTATCCTATCCTATCCTCTACCCTATCCTATCCTCTTTCCTATCATATCCTCTATCCTATCCGCTCCTCTATCCTATCCTATCCTCTATCATATCCTATCCTCTATCCTATCCTATCGTGTGTACCATCCTATCCTCTATCCTATCCTATCCTCTATCCTATCCTCTATCCTATTCTATCCTCTATCCTATCCTCTATCCTATCCTCTATCCTATCCTATACTCTATCCTATCCTATCCTCTATCCTATCCTATCCTCTATCCTATCCTCTATCCTATCCTCTACCCTATCTTATCCTCTATCCTATCCTATCCTCTATCCTATCCTATCCTCTATCCTATCCTATCCTCTATCCTATCCTATCCTCTATCCTATCCTATCCTCTATCCGATCCTATCCTCTATCCTATCCTATCCTCTATCCTATCCTATCCTCTATCCTATCCTATCCTCTATCCTATCCTATCCTCTATCCTATCCTATCCTCTATCCTATCCTATCCTCTATCCTATCCTATCCTCTATCCTATCCTATCCTCTATCCTATCCTATCCTCTATCCTATCCTATCCTCTATCCTATCCTATCCTCTATCCTATCCTATCCTCTATCCTATCCTATCCTCTATCCTATCCTATCCTCTATCCTATCCTATCCTCTATCCTATCCTATCCTCTATCCTATCCTATCCTCTATCCTATCCTATCCTCTATCCTATCCTATCCTCTATCCTATCCTATCCTCTATCCTATCCTATCCTCTATCCTATCCTATCCTCTATCCTATCCTATCCTCTATCCTATCCTATCCTCTATCCTATCCTATCCTCTATCCTATCCTATCCTCTATCCTATCCTATCCTCTATCCTATCCTATCCTCTATCCTATCCTATCCTCTATCCTATCCTATCCTCTATCCTATCCTATCCTCTATCCTATCCTATCCTCTATCCTATCCTATCCTCTATCCTATCCTATCCTCTATCCTATCCTATCCTCTATCCTATCCTATCCTCTATCCTATCCTATCCTCTATCCTATCCTATCCTCTATCCTATCCTATCCTCTATCCTATCCTATCCTCTATCCTATCCTATCCTCTATCCTATCCTATCCTCTATCCTATCCTATCCTCTATCCTATCCTATCCTCTATCCTATCCTATCCTCTATCCTATCCTATCCTCCATCCTATCCTATCCTCTATCCTATCCTATCCTCTATCCTATCCTATCCTCTATCCTATCCTAACCTCTATCCTATCCTATCCTCTATCCTATCCTATCCTCTATCCTATCCTATCCTCTATCCTATCCTATCCTCTATCCTATCCTATCCTCTATCCTATCCTATCCTCTATCCTATCCTATCCTCTATCCTATCCTATCCTCTATCCTATCCTATCCTCTATCCTATCCTATCCTCTATCCTATCCTATCCTCTATCCTATCCTATCCTCTATCCTATCCTATCCTCTATCCTATCCTATCCTCTATCCTATCCTATCCTCTATCCCATCCTATACTCAATCCTATCCTATACTGTATTATATCCTATCCTCTTTCCTATCCTCTATCATATCGTATCCTCTATCCTATCCTATCCTCTACCCTATAATATCCTCTATCCGATCCTATCCTCTATCCTATCCTATCCTCTATCCTATCCTATCCTCTATCCTATCCTATCCTCTATCCTATCCTATCCTCTATCCTATCCTATCCTCTATCCTATCCTATCCTCTATCCTATCCTATCCTCTATCCTATCCTATCCTCTATCCTATCCTATCCTCTATAATATCCTATCCTCCATCCTATCCTATCCTCTATCCTATCCTATCCTCTATCCTATCCTATCCTCTATCCTATCCTATCCTCCATCCTATCCTATCCTCTATCCTATCCTATCCTCTATCCTATCCTATCCTCTATCCTATCCTATCCTCTATCCTATCCTATCCTCTATCCTATCCTATCCTCTATCCTATCCTATCCTCTATCCTATCCTATCCTCTATCCTATCCTATCCTCTATCCTATCCTATCCTCTATCCTATCCTATCCTCTATCCTATCCTATCCTCTATCCTATCCTATCCTCTATCCTATCCTATCCTCTATCCTATCCTATCCTCTATCCTATCCTATCCTCTATCCTATCCTATCCTCTATCCTATCCTATCCTCTATCCTATCCTATCCTCTATCCTATCCTATCCTCTATCCTATCCTATCCTCTATCCTATCCTATCCTCTATCCTATCCTATCCTCTCTCCTATCCTATCCTCTATGTTATAATATTCTCTATCCCATCCATTACTTTATTCTATCCTCTATACTATCATCCATCCTATGCTATCCACTATCCTATCCTATCCTCTAACCAATCCTATCCTTTACCCTATCCTATCCTCTATCCTATCCTATTCTGTATCCTATCCTATCCTCTATCCTATCCTATCCTCTATCCTATCCTATACTCAATCCTATCTTATACTGTATTATATCCTATCCTCTTTCCTATCCTCTAACATATCGTATCCTCTATCCTATCCTATACTGTATTATATCCTATCCTCTTTCCTATCCTCTAACATATCCTATCCTCAATCCTTTCCTATCCTTTATCCTATCCTATCCTGTATCCTATCCTATCCTCTATCCTATCCTACCCTCTATCCTATCCTATCCTCTATCCTATCCTATCCTCTATCCTATCCTATCCTCTATCCTAGCCTATCCTCTATCCTATCCTATCCTCTATCCTATCCTATCCTCTATCCTATCATCTATTCTATCCTATCCTCTATCCTATCCTATCCTCTATCCTATCCTATCCTCTATCCTATCCTATCCTCTATCCTATCCTATCCTCTATCCTATCCTCTATCCTATCCTCTATCCTATCCTCTATCCTATCCTCTATCCTATCCTATGCTCTATCCTATCCTATCCTCTTTCCTATCATATCCTCTATCCTATCCTCTCCTCTATCCTATCATATCCTCTATCATATCCTATCCTCTATCCTATCCTATCGTGTATCCCATCCTATCCTCTATCCTATCCTATCCTCTATCCTATCCTCTATCCTATCCTCTATCCTATCCTATCCTCTATCCTATCCTCTATCCTATCCTATCCTCTATCCTATCCTATCCTCTATCCTATCCTATCCTCTATCCTATCCTATCCTCTATCCTATCCTCTATCCTATCTTATCCTCTATCGTATCCTATCCTGTATCCTATCCTATCCTCTATCCTATCCTATCCTCTATCCTATCCTATCCTCTATCCTGTCCTCTACCCTATCTTATCCTCTATCCTATCCTATCCTCTATCCTATCCTATCCTCTATCCTATCCTATCCTCTATCCTATCCTATCCTCTATCCTATCCTATCCTCTATCCTATCCTATCCTCTATCCTATCCTATCCTCTATCCTATCCTATCCTCTATCCTATCCTATCCTCTATCCTATCCTATCCTCTATCCTATCCTATCCTCTATCCTATCCTATCCTCTATCCTATCCTATCCTCTATCCTATCCTATCCTCTATCCTATTCTATCCTCTACCCTATCCTATCCTCTACCCTATCCTATCCTCTATCCTATCCTATCCTCTATCCTATCCTATCCTCTATCCTATCCTATCCTCTATCCTATCCTATCCTCTATCCTATCCTATCCTCTATCCTATCCTATCCTCTATCCTATCCTATCCTCTATCCTATCCTATCCTCTATCCTATCCTATCCTCTATCCTATCCTATCCTCTATCCTATCCTATCCTCTATCCTATCCTCTCCTCTATCCTATCCTCTATCCTATCCTATCCTCTATCATATCCTATCCTCTATCCTATCCTATCCTCTATCCTATCCTCTATCCTATCCTATCCTCTATCCTATCCTATCCTCTATCCTATCCTATCCTCTATCCTATCCTATCCTCTATCCTATCCTATCCTCTATCCTGTCCTATCCTCTATCCTATACTCTATCCTATCCTATCCTCTATCCTATCCTATCCTATCCTCTATCCTATCCTATCCTCTACCCTATCCTATCCTCTACCCTATCCTATCCTCTTTCCTATCATATCCTCTATCCTATCCTCTCCTCTATCCTATCCTATCCTCTATCATATCCTATCCTCTATCCTATCCTATCGTGTGTACCATCCTATCCTCTATCCTATCCTATCCTCTATCCTATCCTCTATCCTATCCTCTATCCTATTCTATCCTCTATCCTATCCTCTATCCTATCCTCTATCCTATCCTATACTCTATCCTATCCTATCCTCTATCCTATCCTATCCTCTATCCTATCCTCTATCCTATCCTCTACCCTATCTTATCCTCTATCCTATCCTATCCTCTATCCTATCCTATCCTCTATCCTATCCTATCCTCTATCCTATCCTATCCTCTATCCTATCCTATCCTCTATCCTATCCTATCCTCTATCCTATCCTATCCTCTATCCTATCCTCTATCCTATCCTATCCTCTATCCTATCCTATCCTCTATCCTATCCTATCCTCTATCCTATCCTATCCTCTATCCTATCCTATCCTCTATCCTATCCTATCCTCTATCCTATCCTATCCTCTATCCTATCCTATCCGCTATCCTATCCTATCCTCTATCCTATCCTATCCTCTATCCTATCCTATCCTCTATCCTCTATCCTATCCTCTATCCTCTATCCTATCCTATCCTCTATCCTATCCTATCCTCTATCCTATCCTATCCTCTATCCTATCCTATCCTCTATCCTATCCTATCCTCTCTCCTATCCTATCCTCTATGTTATAATATTCTCTATCCCATCCATTACTTTATTCTATCCTCTATACTATCATCCATCCTATCCTATCCACTATCCTATCCTATCCTCTAACCAATCCTATCCTTTACCCTATCCTATTCTCTATCCTATCCTATTCTGTATACTATCCTATCCTCTATCCTATCCTATCCTCTATCCTATCCAATCCCCTATCCTATCCTCTATCCCATCCTATACTCAATCCTATCCTATACTGTATTATATCCTATCCTCTTTCCTATCCTCTAACATATCGTATCCTCTATCCTATCCTATGCTCTACCATATCCTATCCTCTATCCTATCCTATCCTCTATCCTATCCTCTCCACTATCCTATCCTATCCTCTATCCTATACTATCCTCTATCCTATCCTCTCCACTATACTATCCTATTCCCTATCCTATACTATCCTCTATCCTATCCTATCCTCTATCCTATCCTATCCTCTATCCTATCCTATCCTCTATCCTATCCTATCCTCTATCCTATCCTATTCTCTATCCTATCCTATCCTCTACCCTATCCTATCCTCTTTCCTATCATATCCTCTATCCTATCCTCTCCTCTATCCTATCCTATCCTCTATCATATCCTATCCTCTATCCTATCCTATCGTGTGTACCATCCTATCCTCTATCCTATCCTATCCTCTATCCTATCCTCTATCCTATCCTCTATCCTATTCTATCCTCTATCCTATCCTCTATCCTATCCTCTATCCTATCCTATACTCTATCCTATCCTATCCTCTATCCTATCCTATCCTCTATCCTATCCTCTATCCTATCCTCTACCCTATCTTATCCTCTATCCTATCCTATCCTCTATCCTATCCTATCCTCTATCCTATCCTATCCTCTATCCTATCCTATCCTCTATCCTATCCTATCCTCTATCCTATCCTCTCCTCTCTCCTATCCTATCCTCTATGTTATAATATTCTCTATCCCATCCATTACTTTATTCTATCCTCTATACTATCATCCATCCTATGCTATCCACTATCCTATCCTATCCTCTAACCAATCCTATCCTTTACCCTATCCTATCCTCTATCCTATCCTATTCTGTATCCTATCCTATCCTCTATCCTATCCTATCCTCTATCCTATCCTATACTCAATCCTATCTTATACTGTATTATATCCTATCCTCTTTCCTATCCTCTAACATATCGTATCCTCTATCCTATCCTATACTGTATTATATCCTATCCTCTTTCCTATCCTCTAACATATCCTATCCTCAATCCTTTCCTATCCTTTATCCTATCCTATCCTGTATCCTATCCTATCCTCTATCCTATCCTATCCTCTATCCTATCCTATCCTCTATCCTATCCTATCCTCTATCCTATCCTATCCTCTATCCTATCCTATCCTCTATCCTAGCCTATCCTCTATCCTATCCTATCCTCTATCCTATCCTATCCTCTATCCTATCATCTATTCTATCCTATCCTCTATCCTATCCTATCCTCTATCCTATCCTATCCTCTATCCTATCCTATCCTCTATCCTATCCTATCCTCTATTATATCCTATCCTCTATCCTATCCTCTATCCTATCCTCTATCCTATCCTCTATCCTATCCTCTATCCTATCCTATGCTCTATCCTATCCTATCCTCTTTCCTATCATATCCTCTATCCTATCCTCTCCTCTATCCTATCATATCCTCTATCATATCCTATCCTCTATCCTATCCTATCGTGTATCCCATCCTATCCTCTATCCTATCCTATCCTCTATCCTATCCTCTATCCTATCCTCTATCCTATCCTATCCTCTATCCTATCCTCTATCCTATCCTATCCTCTATCCTATCCTATCCTCTATCCTATCCTATCCTCTATCCTATCCTATCCTCTATCCTATCCTCTATCCTATCTTATCCTCTATCGTATCCTATCCTGTATCCTATCCTATCCTCTATCCTATCCTATCCTCTATCCTATCCTATCCTCTATCCTGTCCTCTACCCTATCTTATCCTCTATCCTATCCTATCCTCTATCCTATCCTATCCTCTATCCTATCCTATCCTCTATCCTATCCTATTCTCTATCCTATCCTATCCTCTACCCTATCCTATCCTCTTTCCTATCATATCCTCTATCCTATCCTCTCCTCTATCCTATCCTATCCTCTATCATATCCTATCCTCTATCCTATCCTATCGTGTGTACCATCCTATCCTCTATCCTATCCTATCCTCTATCCTATCCTCTATCCTATCCTCTATCCTATTCTATCCTCTATCCTATCCTCTATCCTATCCTCTATCCTATCCTATACTCTATCCTATCCTATCCTCTATCCTATCCTATCCTCTATCCTATCCTCTATCCTATCCTCTACCCTATCTTATCCTCTATCCTATCCTATCCTCTATCCTATCCTATCCTCTATCCTATCCTATCCTCTATCCTATCCTATCCTCTATCCTATCCTATCCTCTATCCTATCCTCTCCTCTATCCTATCCTCTATCCTATCCTATCCTCTATCATATCCTATCCTCTATCCTATCCTATCCTCTATCCTATCCTCTATCCTATCCTATCCTCTATCCTATAGTATCCTCTATCCTATCCTATCCTCTATCCTATCCTATCCTCTATCCTATCCTCTATCCTATCCTCTATCCTATCCTATCCTCTATCCTATCCTATCCTCTATCCTATCCTATCCTCTATCCTATCCTCTCCTCTATCCTATCCTATCCTCTACCCTATCCTATCCTCTATCCTATCCTATCCTCTATCCTATCCTATAATGTATTATATCCTATCCTCTTTCCTATCCTCTATCATATCGTATCCTCTATCCTATCCTATCCTCTATCCTATCCTATCCTCTATCCTATCCTATCCTCTATCCTATCCTATCCTCTATCCTATCCTATCCTCTATCCTATCCTATCCTCTATCCTATCCTATCCTCTATCCTATCCTATCCTCTATCCTATCCTATCCTCTATCCTATCCTATCCTCTATCCTATCCTATCCTCTATCCTATCCTATCCTCTATCCTATCCTATCCTCTATCCTATCCTATCCTCTATCCTATCCTATCCTCTATCCTATCCTATCCTCTATCCTATCCTATCCTCTATCCTATCCTATCCTCTATCCTATCCTATCCTCTATCCTATCCTATCCTCTATCCTATCCTATCCTCTATCCTATCCTATCCTCTATCCTATCCTATCCTCTATCCTATCCTATCCTCTATCCTATCCTATCCTCTATCCTATCCTATCCTCTATCCTATCCTATCCTCTATCCTATCCTATCCTCTATCCTATCCTATCCTCTATCCTATCCTATCCTCTATCCTATCCTATCCTCTATCCTATCCTATCCTCTATCCTATCCTATCCTCTATCCTATCCTATCCTCTATCCTATCCTATCCTCTATCCTATCCTATCCTCTATCCTATCCTATCCTCTATCCTATCCTATCCTCTATCCTATCCTATCCTCTATCCTATCCTATCCTCTATCCTATCCTATCCTCTATCCTATCCTATCCTCTATCCTATCCTATCCTCTATCCTATCCTATCCTCTATTATATCCTATCCTCTATCCTATCCTCTATCCTATCCTCTATCCTATCCTCTATCCTATCCTCTATCCTATCCTATGCTCTATCCTATCCTATCCTCTTTCCTATCATATCCTCTATCCTATCCTCTCCTCTATCCTATCCTATCCTCTATCATATCCTATCCCCTATCCTATCCTATCGTGTATCCCATCCTATCCTCTATCCTATCCTATCCTCTATCCTATCCTCTATCCTATCCTCTATCCTATCCTATCCTCTATCCTATCCTCTATCCTATCCTCTATCCTATCCTCTATCCTATCCTATCCTCTATCCCATCCTATCCTCTATCCTATCCTATCCTCTATCCTATCCTCTATCCTATCTTATCCTCTATCGTATCCTATCCTGTATCCTATCCTATCCTCTATCCTATCCTATCCTCTATCCTATCCTATCCTCTATCCTATCCTATCCTCTATCCTATCCTATCCTCTATCCTATCCTATCCTCTATCCTATCCTATCCTCTATCCTATCCTATCCTCTATCCTATCCTATCCTCTATCCTATTCTATCCTCTACCCTATCCTATCCTCTACCCTATCCTATCCTCTATCCTATCCTATCCTCTATCCTATCCTATCCTCTATCCTATCCTATCCTCTATCCTATCCTATCCTCTATCCTATCCTATCCTCTATCCTATCCTATCCTCTATCCTATCCTATCCTCTATCCTATCCTATCCTCTATCCTATCCTATCCTCTATCCTATCCTATCCTCTATCCTATCCTATCCTCTATCCTATCTTATCCTCTATCCTATCCTATCCTCTATCCTATCCTATCCTCTATCCTATCCTATCCTCTATCCTATCCTATCCTCTATCCTATCCTATCCTCTATCCTATCCTATCCTCTATCCTATCCTATCCTCTATCCTATCCTATCCTCTATCCTATCCTATCCTCTATCCTATCCTATCCTCTATCCTATCCTATCCTCTATCCTATCCTATCCTCTACCCTATCCTATCCTCTACCCTATCCTATCCTCTTTCCTATCATATCCTCTATCCTATCCTCTCCTCTATCCTATCCTATCCTCTATCATATCCTATCCTCTATCCTATCCTATCGTGTGTACCATCCTATCCTCTATCCTATCCTATCCTCTATCCTATCCTCTATCCTATCCTCTATCCTATTCTATCCTCTATCCTATCCTCTATCCTATCCTCTATCCTATCCTATACTCTATCCTATCCTATCCTCTATCCTATCCTATCCTCTATCCTATCCTCTATCCTATCCACTACCCTATCTTATCCTCTATCCTATCCTATCCTCTATCCTATCCTATCCTCTATCCTATCCTATCCTCTATCCTATCCTATCCTCTATCCTATCCTATCCTCTATCCTATCCTATCCTCTATCCTATCCTATCCTCTATCCTATCCTATCCTCTATCCTATCCTATCCTCTATCCTATCCTATCCTCTATCCTATCCTATCCTCTATCCTATCCTATCCTCTATCCTATCCTATCCTCTATCCTATCCTATCCTCTATCCTATCCTATCCTCTATCCTATCCTATCCTCTATCCTATCCTATCCTCTATCCTATCCTATCCTCTATCCTATCCTATCCTCTATCCTATCCTATCCTCTATCCTATCCTCTCCTCTATCCTCTATCCTATCCTATCCTCTATCCTATCCTATCCTCTATCCTATCCTATCCTCTATCCTATCCTATCCTCTATCCTATCCTATCCTCTCTCCTATCCTATCCTCTATGTTATAATATTCTCTATCCCATCCATTACTTTATTCTATCCTCTATACTATCATCCATCCTATCCTATCCACTATCCTATCCTATCCTCTAACCAATCCTATGCTTTACCCTATCCTATCCTCTATCCTATCCTATTCTGTATCCTATCCTATCCTCTATCCTATCCTATCCTCTATCCTATCCTATACTCAATCCTATCTTATACTGTATTATATCCTATCCTCTTTCCTATCCTCTAACATATCGTATCCTCTATCCTATCCTATACTGTATTATATCCTATCCTCTTTCCTATCCTCTAACATATCCTATCCTCAATCCTTTCCTATCCTTTATCCTATCCTATCCTGTATCCTATCCTATCCTCTATCCTATCCTATCCTCTATCCTATCCTATCCTCTATCCTATCCTATCCTCTATCCTATCCTATCCTCTATCCTATCCTATCCTCTATCCTAGCCTATCCTCTATCCTATCCTATCCTCTATCCTATCCTATCCTCTATCCTATCATCTATTCTATCCTATCCTCTATCCTATCCTATCCTCTATCCTATCCTATCCTCTATCCTATCCTATCCTCTATTATATCCTATCCTCTATCCTATCCTCTATCCTATCCTCTATCCTATCCTCTATCCTATCCTATGCTCTATCCTATCCTATCCTCTTTCCTATCATATCCTCTATCCTATCCTCTCCTCTATCCTATCCTATCCTCTATCATATCCTATCCTCTATCCTATCCTATCGTGTATCCCATCCTATCCTCTATCCTATCCTATCCTCTATCCTATCCTCTATCCTATCCTCTATCGTATCCTCTATCCTATCCTATCCTCTATCCTATCCTCTATCCTATCCTCTATCCTATCCCATCCTCTATCCTATCCTATCCTCTATCCTATCCTATCCTCTATCCTATCCTATCCTCTATCCTATCCTATCCTCTATCCTATCCTCTATCCTATCTTATCCTCTATCGTATCCTATCCTGTATCCTATCCTATCCTCTATCCTATCCTATCCTCTATCCTATCCTCTACCCTATCTTATCCTCTATCCTATCCTATCCTCTATCCTATCCTATCCTCTATCCTATCCTATCCTCTATCCTATCCTATCCTCTATCCTATCCTATCCTCTATCCTATCCTATCCTCTATCCTATCCTATCCTCTATCCTATCCTATCCTCTATGCTATAATATTCTCTATCCCATCCATTACTTTATTCTATCCTCTATACTATCATCCATCCTATCCTATCCACTATCCTATCCTATCCTATAACCAATCCTATCATTTACCCTATCCTATCCTGTATCCTATCTTATCCTCTATCCTATCCTATCCTCTATCCTATCCTATCCTCTACCCTATCCTATCCTCTATCGTCTCCTATCATCTATCCTATCCAATCTCCTATGAAATCCTCTATCCAATCCTATCCTCTATCCTATCCTATCCTCTATCCTATCCTATCCTGTATCCTATCCTATCCTCTATCCTATCCTATCCTCTATCTTATCCTATCCTCTATCCTATCCAATCCTCTATCCTATCCTCTATCCGATCCTATCTTCTATCCTATCCTATCCTCTATCATATCCTATCCTCTATCGTATCCTATCCTGTATCCTATCATATCCTCTATCCTATCCTATCCTATATACTATCCTATCCTCTATCGTCTCCTATCCTGTATCCGATCCAATCCCCTATCCTCTATCCTATCCTATTCTCTATCCTATCCTCATTCCTATCGTATCCTCTATCCTATCCTATCCTCTATCCTACCCTATCCTCTGTCCTGTCCTATCCTCTATCCTATCCTATTCTCTATTATATCCTATCGTATCCTCTATCCTATCCTATACTCTATCGTATCCTATCCTCTACCCTATCCAATCCCCTATCCTATCCTCTATCCTATCCTATCCTCTATCCTATCCTATCCTCTACCCTATCCTATCCTCTATCCTATCCTATCCTGTATCCTATCCTATCCTCTATCCCATCCTATCCTCTATCCTATCCTAACCTCTATCCTATCCTATCCTCTGTCCTGTCCTATCCTCTATTCTATCCTATTCTCTATCCTATCCTATCGTATCCTCTATCCTATCCTATCCTCTATCGTATCCTATCCTCTATCCTATCCAATCCCCTATCCTATCCTCTATCCTATCCTATCCTCTATCCTATCCTATCGTCTATCCTATCCTATCCTCTATCATTTCCTATCCTCTATCCTATCCTATCCTCTATCGTATCCTATCCTCTACCCTATCCAATCCCCTATCCTATCCTCTATCCTATCCTATCCTCTATCCTATCCTATCCTCTACCCTATCCTATCCTCTATCCTATCCTATCCTCTATCCTATCCTATCCTCTATCCCATCCTATCCTCTATCCTATCCTAACCTCTATCCTATCCTATCCTCTGTCCTGTCCTATCCTCTATTCTATCCTATTCTCTATCCTATCCTATCGTATCCTCTATCCTATCCTATCCTCTATCGTATCCTATCCTCTATCCTATCCAATCCCCTATCCTATCCTCTATCCTATCCTATCCTCTATCCTATCCTATCGTCTATCCTATCCTATCCTCTATCATTTCCTATCCTCTATCCTATCCTATCCTCTATCCTATCCTATCCTCTATCCTATCCAATCCCCTATCATATCCTCTATCCGATCCTATCCTCTATCCTATCCTATCCTCTACCCTATTCTATCCTCTATCCTATCCTATCCTCTATCCTAACCTATCCTCTATCCTATCCTATTCTCTATCCTATTATATCCTATCCTGTACCGCCTCCTATCCTGTATCCGATCCAATCCCCTATCGTCTACCGTATCATATTCTCTATCCTATCCTCTATCCTATCCAATCCTATGTCCTATCCTATCCTCTATAATATCGTATCCTCTATCATATCCTTTCCTCTTTCCGATAATATCATCTATCCTATCCTATCCTCTATCCTATCCTATCCTCTATCGTCTTCTATCATCTATCCTATCCAATCCCCTATGATATCCGCTATCCAATCCTATCCTCTATCCTATCCTATCCTCTATCCTATCCTATCCTCTATCCTATCCTATCCTCTATCGTATCCTATCCTCTATCCTATCCTCTATCCTATCCTATCCTCTATCTTATCCTATCCTCTATCCTATCCAATCCTCTATCCTATCCTCTATCCGATCCTATCTTCTATCCTATCCTATCCTCTATCATATCCTATCCTCTATCCTATCCTATCCTCTATCCTATCTTATCCTCTGTCTTATCCTATCCTCTATCCTATCCTATCATCTATCCTATCCTATCTTCTATCCTATCCTATCCTCTATCCTATCCTGTCCTCTATCGTCTCCTATCATCTATCCTATCCAATCCCCTATGATATCCTCTATCCAATCCTATCCTCTATCCTATCCTATCCTCTATCCTATCCTATCCTCTATCCTATCCTATCCTCTATCCTATCCTATCCTCTACCCTATCCTATCCTCTATCCTATCCTAACCTCTATCCTATCCTATCCTCTGTCCTGTCCTATCCTCTATCCTATCCTATTCTCTATCCTATCCTATCGTATCCTCTATCCTATCCTATCCTCTATCGTATCCTATCCTCTATCCTATCCAATCCCCTATCCTATCCACTATCCTATCCTATCCTCTATCCTATCCTATCGTCTATCCTATCCTATCCTCTATCATTTCCTATACTCTATCCTATCCTATCCTCTATCCTATCCTATCCTCTATCCTATCCAATCCCCTATCATATCCTCTATCCGATCCTATCCTCTATCCTATCCTATCCTCTACCCTATTCTATCCTCTATCCTATCCTATCCTCTATCCTAACCTATCCTCTATCCTATCCTATTCTCTATCCTATTATATCCTATCCTGTACCGCCTCCTATCCTGTATCCGATCCAATCCCCTATCGTCTACCGTATCATATTCTCTATCCTATCCTCTATCCTATCCAATCCTATGTCCTATCCTATCCTCTATAATATCGTATCCTCTATCATATCCATTCCTCTTTCCGATAATATCATCTATCCTATCCTATCCTCTATCCTATCCTATCCTCTATCCTATCCAATCCCCTATCATATCCTCTATCCGATCCTATCCTCTATCCTATCCTATCCTCTACCCTATTCTATCCTCTATCCTATCCTATCCTCTATCCTAACCAATCCTCTATCCTATCCTATTCTCTATCCTATTATATCCTATCCTGTACCGCCTCCTATCCTGTATCCGATCCAATCCCCTATCGTCTACCGTATCATATTCTCTATCCTATCCTCTATCCTATCCAATCCTATGTCCTATCCTATCCTCTATAATATCGTATCCTCTATCATATCCTTTCTTCTTCCCGATAATATCATCTATCCTATCCTATCCTCTATCCTATCCTATCCTCTATCGTCTTCTATCATCTATCCTATCCAATCCCCTATGATATCCGCTATCCAATCCTATCCTCTATCCTATCCTATCCTCTATCCTATCCTATCCTCTATCCTATCCTATCCTCTATCCTATCCTATCCTCTATCCGATCCTATCTTCTATCCTATCCTATCCTCTATCATATCCTATCCTCTATCCTATCTTATCCTCTGTCTTATCCTATCCTCTATCCTATCCTATCATCTATCCTATCCTATCTTATCCTCTGTCTTATCCTATCCTCTATCCTATCCTATCATCTATCCTATCCTATCCTCTATCCTATCCTATCCTCTATCCTATCCAATCCCCTATCATATCCTCTATCCGATCCTATCCTCTATCCTATCCTATCTTCTATCCTATCCTATCCTCTATCCTATCCTATCCTCTATCCTATCCTATCCTCTATCCTATCCTATCCTCTACCCTATCCTATCCACTATCCTATCCTATCCTCTATCCTATCCTAACCTCTATCCTATCCTATCCTCTGTCCTGTCCTATCCTCTATCCTATCCTATTCTCTATCCTATCCTATCGTATCCTCTATCCTATCCTATCCTCTATCGTATCCTATCCTCTATCCTATCCAATCCCCTATCCTATCCTCTATCATATCCTATCCTCTATCCTATCCTGTCCTCTATCGTCTCCTATCATCTATCCTATCCAATCCCCTATGATATCCTCTATCCAATCCTACCCTCTATCCTATACTATCATCTATCCTATCCTATCCTCTATCCTATCCTATCCTCTATCCTATCCTATCCTCTACCCTATCCTATCCTCTATCCTATCCTATCCTCTATAATATCCAATCCTCTATCCTATCCTCTATCCGATCCTATCTTCTATCCTATCCTATCCTCTATCATATCCTATCCTCTATCGTATCCTATCCTGTATCCTATCATATCCTCTATCCTATCCTATCCTATATACTATCCTATCCTCTATCGTCTCCTATCCTGTATCCGATCCAATCCCCTATCCTCTATCCTATCCTATTCTCTATCCTATCCTCATTCCTATCGTATCCTCTATCCTATCCTATCCTCTATCCTACCCTATCCTCTGTCCTGTCCTATCCTCTATCCTATCCTATTCTCTATTATATCCTATCGTATCCTCTATCCTATCCTATACTCTATCGTATCCTATCCTCTACCCTATCCAATCCCCTATCCTATCCTCTATCCTATCCTATCCTCTATCCTATCCTATCCTCTATCCTATCCTATCCTCTATCCTATCCTATCCTCTATCCTATCCTATCCTCTATGCTATAATATTCTCTATCCCATCCATTACTTTATTCTATCCTCTATACTATCATCCATCCTATCCTATCCACTATCCTATCCTATCCTATAACCAATCCTATCATTTACCCTATCCTATCCTCTATCCTATCCTATCCTCTATCCGATCCTATCTTCTATCCTATCCTATCCTCTATCATATCCTATCCTCTATCCTATCTTATCCTCTGTCTTATCCTATCCTCTATCCTATCCTATCATCTATCCTATCCTATCTTATCCTCTGTCTTATCCTATCCTCTATCCTATCCTATCATCTATCCTATCCTATCCTCTATCCTATCCTATCCTCTATCCTATCCAATCCCCTATCATATCCTCTATCCGATCCTATCCTCTATCCTATCCTATCCTATCTTCTATCCTATCCTATCCTCTATCCTATCCTATCCTCTATCCTATCCTATCCTCTATCCTATCCTATCCTCTACCCTATCCTATCCTCTATCCTATCCTATCCTCTATCCTATCCTAACCTCTATCCTATCCTATCCTCTGTCCTGTCCTATCCTCTATCCTATCCTATTCTCTATCCTATCCTATCGTATCCTCTATCCTATCCTATCCTCTATCGTATCCTATCCTCTATCCTATCCAATCCCCTATCCTATCCTCTATCATATCCTATCCTCTATCCTATCCTGTCCTCTATCGTCTCCTATCATCTATCCTATCCAATCCCCTATGATATCCTCTATCCAATCCTACCCTCTATCCTATCCTATCATCTATCCTATCCTATCCTCTATCCTATCCTATCCTCTATCCTATCCTATCCTCTACCCTATCCTATCCTCTATCCTATCCTATCCTCTATCCTATCCAATCCTCTATCCTATCCTCTATCCGATCCTATCTTCTATCCTATCCTATCCTCTATCATATCCTATCCTCTATCGTATCCTATCCTGTATCCTATCATATCCTCTATCCTATCCTATCCTATATACTATCCTATCCTCTATCGTCTCCTATCCTGTATCCGATCCAATCCCCTATCCTCTATCCTATCCTATTCTCTATCCTATCCTCATTCCTATCGTATCCTCTATCCTATCCTATCCTCTATCCTACCCTATCCTCTGTCCTGTCCTATCCTCTATCCTATCCTATTCTCTATTATATCCTATCGTATCCTCTATCCTATCCTATACTCTATCGTATCCTATCCTCTACCCTATCCAATCCCCTATCCTATCCTCTATCCTATCCTATCCTCTATCCTATCCTATCCTCTATCCTATCCTATCCTCTATCCTATCCTATCCTCTATCCTATCCTATCCTCTATCCTATCCTATCCTCTATGCTATAATATTCTCTATCCCATCCATTACTTTATTCTATCCTCTATACTATCATCCATCCTATCCTATCCACTATCCTATCCTATCCTATAACCAATCCTATCATTTACCCTATCCTATCCTCTATCCTATCTTATCCTCTATCCTATCCTATCCTCTATCCTATCCTAACCTCTATCCTATCCTATCCTCTACCCTATCCTATCCTCTATCGTCTCCTATCATCTATCCTATCCAATCCCCTATGAAATCCTCTATCCAATCCTATCCTCTATCCTATCCTATCCTCTATCCTATCCTATCCTGTATCCTATCCTATCCTCTATCCTATCCTATCCTCTATCTTATCCTATCCTCTATCCTATCCAATCCTCTATCCTATCCTCTATCCGATCCTATCTTCTATCCTATCCTATCCTCTATCATATCCTATCCTCTATCGTATCCTATCCTGTATCCTATCATATCCTCTATCCTATCCTATCCTATATACTATCCTATCCTCTATCGTCTCCTATCCTGTATCCGATCCAATCCCCTATCCTCTATCCTATCCTATTCTCTATCCTATCCTCATTCCTATCGTATCCTCTATCCTATCCTATCCTCTATCCTACCCTATCCTCTGTCCTGTCCTATCCTCTATCCTATCCTATTCTCTATTATATCCTATCGTATCCTCTATCCTATCCTATACTCTATCGTATCCTATCCTCTACCCTATCCAATCCCCTATCCTATCCTCTATCCTATCCTATCCTCTATCCTATCCTATCCTCTACCCTATCCTATCCTCTATCCTATCCTATCCTCTATCCTATCCTATCCTCTATCCCATCCTATCCTCTATCCTATCCTAACCTCTATCCTATCCTATCCTCTGTCCTGTCCTATCCTCTATTCTATCCTATTCTCTATCCTATCCTATCGTATCCTCTATCCTATCCTATCCTCTATCGTATCCTATCATCTATCCTATCCAATCCCCTATCCTATCCTCTATCCTATCCTATCCTCTATCCTATCCTATCGTCTATCCTATCCTATCCTCTATCATTTCCTATCCTCTATCCTATCCTATCCTCTATCCTATCCTATCCTCTATCCTATCCAATCCCCTATCATATCCTCTATCCGATCCTATCCTCTATCCTATCCTATCCTCTACCCTATTCTATCCTCTATCCTATCCTATCCTCTATCCTAACCTATCCTCTATCCTATCCTATTCTCTATCCTATTATATCCTATCCTGTACCGCCTCCTATCCTGTATCCGATCCAATCCCCTATCGTCTACCGTATCATATTCTCTATCCTATCCTCTATCCTATCCAATCCTATGTCCTATCCTATCCTCTATAATATCGTATCCTCTATCATATCCTTTCCTCTTTCCGATAATATCATCTATCCTATCCTATCCTCTATCCTATCCTATCCTCTATCGTCTTCTATCATCTATCCTATCCAATCCCCTATGATATCCGCTATCCAATCCTATCCTCTATCCTATCCTATCCTCTATCCTATCCTATCCTCTATCCTATCCTATCCTCTATCGTATCCTATCCTCTATCCTATCCTCTATCCTATCCTATCCTCTATCTTATCCTATCCTCTATCCTATCCAATCCTCTATCCTATCCTCTATCCGATCCTATCTTCTATCCTATCCTATCCTCTATCATATCCTATCCTCTATCCTATCCTATCCTCTATCCTATCTTATCCTCTGTCTTATCCTATCCTCTATCCTATCCTATCATCTATCCTATTCTATCTTCTATCCTATCCTATCCTCTATCCTATCCTGTCCTCTATCGTCTCCTATCATCTATCCTATCCAATCCCCTATGATATCCTCTATCCAATCCTATCCTCTATCCTATCCTATCCTCTATCCTATCCTATCCTCTATCCTATCCTATCCTCTATCCTATCCTATCCTCTACCCTATCCTATCCTCTATCCTATCCTAACCTCTATCCTATCCTATCCTCTGTCCTGTCCTATCCTCTATCCTATCCTATTCTCTATCCTATCCTATCGTATCCTCTATCCTATCCTATCCTCTATCGTATCCTATCCTCTATCCTATCCAATCCCCTATCCTATCCTCTATCCTATCCTATCCTCTATCCTATCCTATCGTCTATCCTATCCTATCCTCTATCATTTCCTATACTCTATCCTATCCTATCCTCTATCCTATCCTATCCTCTATCCTATCCAATCCCCTATCATATCCTCTATCCGATCCTATCCTCTATCCTATCCTATCCTCTACCCTATTCTATCCTCTATCCTATCCTATCCTCTATCCTAACCTATCCTCTATCCTATCCTATTCTCTATCCTATTATATCCTATCCTGTACCGCCTCCTATCCTGTATCCGATCCAATCCCCTATCGTCTACCGTATCATATTCTCTATCCTATCCTCTATCCTATCCAATCCTATGTCCTATCCTATCCTCTATAATATCGTATCCTCTATCATATCCATTCCTCTTTCCGATAATATCATCTATCCTATCCTATCCTCTATCCTATCCTATCCTCTATCCTATCCTATCCTCTATCCTATCCAATCCCCTATCATATCCTCTATCCGATCCTATCCTCTATCCTATCCTATCCTCTACCCTATTCTATCCTCTATCCTATCCTATCCTCTATCCTAACCAATCCTCTATCCTATCCTATTCTCTATCCTATTATATCCTATCCTGTACCGCCTCCTATCCTGTATCCGATCCAATCCCCTATCGTCTACCGTATCATATTCTCTATCCTATCCTCTATCCTATCCAATCCTATGTCCTATCCTATCCTCTATAATATCGTATCCTCTATCATATCCTTTCCTCTTCCCGATAATATCATCTATCCTATCCTATCCTCTATCCTATCCTATCCTCTATCGTCTTCTATCATCTATCCTATCCAATCCCCTATGATATCCGCTATCCAATCCTATCCTCTATCCTATCCTATCCTCTATCCTATCCTATCCTCTATCCTATCCTATCCTCTACCCTATCCTATCCTCTATCCTATCCTATCCTCTATCCTATCCTAACCTCTATCCTATCCTATCCTCTGTCCTGTCCTATCCTCTATCCTATCCTATTCTCTATCCTATCCTATCGTATCCTCTATCCTATCCTATCCTCTATCGTATCCTATCCTCTATCCTATCCAATCCCCTATCCTATCCTCTATCATATCCTATCCTCTATCCTATCCTGTCCTCCATCGTCTCCTATCATCTATCCTATCCAATCCCCTATGATATCCTCTATCCAATCCTACCCTCTATCCTATCCTATCATCTATCCTATCCTATCCTCTATCCTATCCTATCCTCTATCCTATCCTATCCTCTACCCTATCCTATCCTCTATCCTATCCTATCCTCTATCCTATCCTAACCTCTATCCTATCCTATCCTCTGTCCTGTCCTATCCTCTATCCTATCCTATTCTCTATCCTATCCTATCGTATCCTCTATCCTATCCTATCCTCTATCGTATCCTATCCTCTATCCTATCCAATCCCCTATCCTATCCTCTATCATATCCTATCCTCTATCCTATCCTATCGTCTATCCTATCCTATCCTCTATCATTTCCTATACTCTATCCTATCCTATCCTCTATCCTATCCTATCCTCTATCCTATCCAATCCCCTATCATATCCTCTATCCGATCCTATCCTCTATCCTATCCTATCCTCTACCCTACTCTATCCTCTATCCTATCCTATCCTCTATCCTAACCTATCCTCTATCCTATCCTATTATCTATCCTATTATATCCTATCCTGTACCGCCTCCTATCCTGTATCCGATCCAATCCCCTATCGTCTACCGTATCATATTCTCTATCCTATCCTCTATCCTATCCAATCCTATGTCCTATCCTATCCTCTATAATATCGTATCCTCTATCATATCCATTCCTCTTTCCGATAATATCATCTATCCTATCCTATCCTCTATCCTATCCAATCCCCTATCATATCCTCTATCCGATCCTATCCTCTATCCTATCCTATCCTCTACCCTATTCTATCCTCTATCCTATCCTATCCTCTATCCTAACCTATCCTCTATCCTATCCTATTCTCTATCCTATTATATCCTATCCTGTACCGCCTCCTATCCTGTATCCGATCCAATCCCCTATCGTCTACCGTATCATATTCTCTATCCTATCCTCTATACTATCCAATCCTATGTCCTATCCTATCCTCTATAATATCGTATCCTCTATCATATCCTTTCCTCTATCGTCTTCTATCATCTATCCTATCCAATCCCCTATGATATCCGCTATCCAATCCTATCCTCTATCCTATCCTATCCTCTATCCTATCCTATCCTCTATCCTATCCTATCCTCTATCCTATCCTATCCTCTATCCTATCCTATCCTCTATCCTATCCTATCCTCTATCCTATCCTCTATCCTATCCTATCTTCTATCCTATCCTATCCTCTATCCTATCCTGTCCTCTATCGTCTCCTATCATCTATCCTATCCAATCCCCTATGATATCCTCTATCCAATCCTATCCTCTATCCTATCCTATCCTCTATCCTATCCTATCCTCTATCCTATCCTATCCTCTATCCTATCCTATCCTCTACCCTATCCTATCCTCTATCCTATCCTATCCTCTATCCTATCCTAACCTCTATCCTATCCTATCCTCTGTCCTGTCCTACCCTCTATCCTATCCTATTCTCTATCCTATCCTATCGTATCCTCTATCCTATCCTATCCTCTATCGTATCCTATCCTCTATCCTATCCAATCCCCTATCCTATCCTCTATCATATCCTATCCTCTCTCCTATCGTCTATCCTATCCTATCCTCTATCATTTCCTATACTCTATCCTATCCTATCCTCTATCCTATCCTATCCTCTATCCTATCCAATCCCCTATCATATCCTCTATCCGATCCTATCCTCTATCCTATCCTATCCTCTACCCTATTCTATCCTCTATCCTATCCTATCCTCTATCCTAACCTATCCTCTATCCTATCCTATTCTCTATCCTATTATATCCTATCCTGTACCGCCTCCTATCCTGTATCCGATCCAATCCCCTATCGTCTACCGTATCATATTCTCTATCCTATCCTCTATCCTATCCAATCCTATGTCCTATCCTATCCTCTATAATATCGTATCCTCTATCATATCCATTCCTCTTTCCGATAATATCATCTATCCTATCCTATCCTCTATCCAATCCTATCCTCTATCGTCTTCTATCATCTATCCTATCCAATCCCCTATGATATCCGCTATCCAATCCTATCCTCTATCCTATCCTATCCTCTATCCTATCCTATCCTCTATCCTATCCTATCCTCTATCCTATCCTATCCTCTATCCTATCCAATCCTCTATCCTATCCTCTATCCGATCCTATCTTCTATCCTATCCTATCCTCTATCATATCCTATCCTCTATCCTATCCTATCCTCTATCCTATCTTATCCTCTGTCTTATCCTATCCTCTATCCTATCCTATCCTCTATCCTATCCTATCCTCTATCCTATCCTATCCTCTACCCTATCCTATCCTCTATCCTATCCTATCCTCTATCCTATCCTATCCTCTACCCTATTCTATCCTCTATCCTATCCTATCCTCTATCCTAACCTATCGTCTATCCTATCCTATTCTCTATCCTATTATATCCTATCCTGTACCGCCTCCTATCCTGTATCTGATCCAATCCCCTATCGTCTACCGTATCATATTCTCTATCCTATCCTCTGTCCTATCCTATCCTCTATCCTATCCTGTCCTCTATCGTCTCCTATCATCTATCCTATCCAATCCCCTATGATATCCTCTATCCAATCCTATCCTCTATCCTATCCTATCCTCTATCCTATCCTATCCTCTACCCTATTCTATCCTCTATCCTATCCTATCCTCTATCCTAACCTATCCTCTATCCTATCCTATTCTCTATCCTATTATATCCTATCCTGTACCGCCTCCTATCCTGTATCCGATCCAATCCCCTATCGTCTACCGTATCATATTCTCTATCCTATCCTCTATCCTATCCAATCCTATGTCCTATCCTATCCTCTATAATATCGTATCCTCTATCATATCCATTCCTCTTTCCGATAATATCATCTATCCTATCCTATCCTCTATCCTATCCTATCCTCTATCGTCTTCTATCATCTATCCTATCCAATCCCCTATGATATCCGCTATCCAATCCTATCCTCTATCCTATCCTATCCTCTATCCTATCCTATCCTCTATCCTATCCTATCCTCTATCCTATCCTATCCTCTATCCTATCCTATCCTCTATCCTATCCTATCCTCTATCTTATCCTATCGTCTATCCTATCCTATCCTCTACCCTATTCTATCCTCTATCCTATCCTATCCTCTATCCTAACCTATCCTCTATCCTATCCTATTCTCTATCCTATTATATCCTATCCTGTACCGCCTCCTATCCTGTATCCGATCCAATCCCCTATCGTCTACCGTATCATATTCTCTATCCTATCCTCTATCCTATCCAATCCTATGTCCTATCCTATCCTCTATAATATCGTATCCTCTATCATATCCATTCCTCTTTCCGATAATATCATCTATCCTATCCTATCCTCTATCCAATCCTATCCTCTATCGTCTTCTATCATCTATCCTATCCAATCACCTATGATATCCGCTATCCAATCCTATCCTCTATCCTATCCTATCCTCTATCCTATCCTATCCTCTATCCTATCCTATCCTCTATCCTATCCTATCCTCTATCCTATCCAATCCTCTATCCTATCCTCTATCCGATCCTATCTTCTATCCTATCCTATCCTCTATCATAACCTATCCTCTATCCTATCCTATCCTCTATCCTATCTTATCCTCTGTCTTATCCTATCCTCTATCCTATCCTATCCTCTATCCTATCCTATCCTCTATCCTATCCTATCCTCTACCCTATCCTATCCTCTATCCTATCCTATCCTCTATCCTATCCTATCCTCTACCCTATTCTATCCTCTATCCTATCCTATCCTCTATCCTAACCTATCGTCTATCCTATCCTATTCTCTATCCTATTATATCCTATCCTGTACCGCCTCCTATCCTGTATCTGATCCAATCCCCTATCGTCTACCGTATCATATTCTCTATCCTATCCTCTGTCCTATCCTATCCTCTATCCTATCCTGTCCTCTATCGTCTCCTATCATCTATCCTATCCAATCCCCTATGATATCCTCTATCCAATCCTATCCTCTATCCTATCCTATCCTCTATCCTATCCTATCCTCTATCATATCCTATCCTCTATCCTATCCTATCCTCTATCTTATCCTATCCTCTATCCTATCCAATCCTCTATCATATCCTCTATCCGATCCTATCTTCTATCCTATCCTATCTTCTATCATATCCTATCCTCTATCGTATCCTATCCTCTATCCTATCATATCCTCTATCCTATCCTATCCTCTATCCTATCCTATCCTCTATCCTATCCTATCCTCTATGCTATAATATTCTCTATCCCATCCATTACTTTATTCTATCTTCTATACTATCATCCATCCTATCCTATCCACTATCCTATCCTATCCTCTAACCAATCCTATCCTTTACCCTATCCTATCCTCTATCCTATCCTATTCTGTATACTATCCTATCCTCTATCCTATAATATCCTCTATCCTATCCAATCCCCTATCCTATCCTCTATCCCATCCTATACTCAATCCTATCCTATACTGTATTATATCCTATCCTCTTTCCTATCCTCTAACATACCGTATCCTCTATCCTATCCTATCCTCTACCCTATCCTCTCCTCTATCCTATCCTATCCTCTATCCTATACTATCCTCTATACTATCCTATCCTCTATCCTACCCTATTCTGTATACTATCCTATCCTCTATCCTATCCTATCCTCTATCCTATCCTATCCTCTACCCTATCCTCTCCTCTATCCTATCCTATCCTCTATCCTATACTATCCTCTATACTATCCTATCCTCTATCCTATCCTATCCTCTGTCCTATCCACTATCCTATCCTCTATCCTATCCTCAATCTTATCCTATCCTCTATCCTATCCTCAATCTTATCCTATCCTCTATCCTATCCTATCCTCTATCCTATCCTATCCTCTATCCTATCCTATCCTCTATCCTATCCTATCCTCTATCCTATCCTATCGTCTATCCTATCCTATCCTCTATCCTATCCTATCCTCTATCCTATCCTATCCTCTATCCTATCCTCTCCTGTATCCTATCCTATCCTCTATCCTATCCTATCCTCTATCCTATCCTATCCTCTATCCTATCCTATCCTCTATCCTATCCTATCCTCTATCCTATCCTATCCTCTATCCTATCCTATCCTCTATCCTATCCTATCCTCTATCCTATCCTATCCTCTATCCTATCCTATCCTCTATCCTATCCTATCCTCTATCATATCCTATCCTCTATCCTATCCTATCCTCTATCCTATCTTATCCTCTATCCCATCCTATCCTCTATCCTATCCTATCCTCTACCCTATTCTATCCTCTATCCTATCCTATCCTCTATCCTAACCTATCCTCTATCCTATCCTATTCTCTATCCTATTATATCCTATCCTGTACCGCCTCCTATCCTGTATCCGATCCAATCCCCTATCGTCTACCGTATCATATTCTCTATCCTATCCTCTATCCTATCCAATCCTATGTCCTATCCTATCCTCTATAATATCGTATCCTCTATCATATCCTTTCCTCTTTCCGATAATATCATCTATCCTATCCTATCCTCTATCCTATCCTATCCTCTATCGTCTTCTATCATCTATCCTATCCAATCCCCTATGATATCCGCTATCCAATCCTATCCTCTATCCTATCCTATCCTCTATCCTATCCTATCCTCTATCCTATCCTATCCTCTATCGTATCCTATCCTCTATCCTATCCTCTATCCTATCCTATCCTCTATCTTATCCTATCCTCTATCCTATCCAATCCTCTATCCTATCCTCTATCCGATCCTATCTTCTATCCTATCCTATCCTCTATCATATCCTATCCTCTATCCTATCCTATCCTCTATCCTATCTTATCCTCTGTCTTATCCTATCCTCTATCCTATCCTATCATCTATCCTATTCTATCTTCTATCCTATCCTATCCTCTATCCTATCCTGTCCTCTATCGTCTCCTATCATCTATCCTATCCAATCCCCTATGATATCCTCTATCCAATCCTATCCTCTATCCTATCCTATCCTCTATCCTATCCTATCCTCTATCCTATCCTATCCTCTATCCTATCCTATCCTCTACCCTATCCTATCCTCTATCCTATCCTAACCTCTATCCTATCCTATCCTCTGTCCTGTCCTATCCTCTATCCTATCCTATTCTCTATCCTATCCTATCGTATCCTCTATCCTATCCTATCCTCTATCGTATCCTATCCTCTATCCTATCCAATCCCCTATCCTATCCTCTATCCTATCCTATCCTCTATCCTATCCTATCGTCTATCCTATCCTATCCTCTATCATTTCCTATACTCTATCCTATCCTATCCTCTATCCTATCCTATCCTCTATCCTATCCTATCCTCTATCCTATCCAATCCCCTATCATATCCTCTATCCGATCCTATCCTCTATCCTATCCTATCCTCTACCCTATTCTATCCTCTATCCTATCCTATCCTCTATCCTAACCTATCCTCTATCCTATCCTATTCTCTATCCTATTATATCCTATCCTGTACCGCCTCCTATCCTGTATCCGATCCAATCCCCTATCGTCTACCGTATCATATTCTCTATCCTATCCTCTATCCTATCCAATCCTATGTCCTATCCTATCCTCTATAATATCGTATCCTCTATCATATCCATTCCTCTTTCCGATAATATCATCTATCCTATCCTATCCTCTGTCCTATCCTATCCTCTATCCTATCCAATCCCCTATCATATCCTCTATCCGATCCTATCCTCTATCCTATCCTATTCTCTATCCTATTATATCCTATCCTGTACCGCCTCCTATCCTGTATCCGATCCAATCCCCTATCGTCTACCGTATCATATTCTCTATCCTATCCTCTATCCTATCCAATCCTATGTCCTATCCTATCCTCTATAATATCGTATCCTCTATCATATCCTTTCCTCTTCCCGATAATATCATCTATCCTATCCTATCCTCTATCCTATCCTATCCTCTATCCGATCCTATCTTCTATCCTATCCTATCCTCTATCATATCCTATCCTCTATCCTATCTTATCCTCTGTCTTATCCTATCCTCTATCCTATCCTATCATCTATCCTATCCTATCTTATCCTCTGTCTTATCCTATCCTCTATCCTATCCTATCATCTATCCTATCCTATCCTCTATCCTATCCTATCCTCTATCCTATCCAATCCCCTATCATATCCTCTATCCGATCCTATCCTCTATCCTATCCTATCTTCTATCCTATCCTATCCTCTATCCTATCCTATCCTCTATCCTATCCTATCCTCTATCCTATCCTATCCTCTACCCTATCCTATCCTCTATCCTATCCTATCCTCTATCCTATCCTAACCTCTATCCTATCCTATCCTCTGTCCTGTCCTATCCTCTATCCTATCCTATTCTCTATCCTATCCTATCGTATCCTCTATCCTATCCTATCCTCTATCGTATCCTATCCTCTATCCTATCCAATCCCCTATCCTATCCTCTATCATATCCTATCCTCTATCCTATCCTGTCCTCCATCGTCTCCTATCATCTATCCTATCCAATCCCCTATGATATCCTCTATCCAATCCTACCCTCTATCCTATCCTATCATCTATCCTATCCTATCCTCTATCCTATCCTATCCTCTACCCTATCCTATCCTCTATCCTATCCTATCCTCTATCCTATCCTAACCTCTATCCTATCCTATCCTCTGTCCTGTCCTATCCTCTATCCTATCCTATTCTCTATCCTATCCTATCGTATCCTCTATCCTATCCTATCCTCTATCGTATCCTATCCTCTATCCTATCCAATCCCCTATCCTATCCTCTATCCTATCCTATCCTCTATCCTATCCTATCGTCTATCCTATCCTATCCTCTATCATTTCCTATACTCTATCCTATCCTATCCTCTATCCTATCCTATCCTCTATCCTATCCAATCCCCTATCATATCCTCTATCCGATCCTATCCTCTATCCTATCCTATCCTCTACCCTACTCTATCCTCTATCCTATCCTATCCTCTATCCTAACCTATCCTCTATCCTATCCTATTATCTATCCTATTATATCCTATCCTGTACCGCCTCCTATCCTGTATCCGATCCAATCCCCTATCGTCTACCGTATCATATTCTCTATCCTATCCTCTATCCTATCCAATCCTATGTCCTATCCTATCCTCTATAATATCGTATCCTCTATCATATCCATTCCTCTTTCCGATAATATCATCTATCCTATCCTATCCTCTATCCTATCCAATCCCCTATCATATCCTCTATCCGATCCTATCCTCTATCCTATCCTATCCTCTACCCTATTCTATCCTCTATACTATCCTATCCTGTATCCTAACCTATCCTCTATCCTATCGTATTCTCTATCCTATTATATCCTATCCTGTACCGCCTCCTATCCTGTATCCGATCCAATCCCCTATCGTCTACCGTATCATATTCTCTATCCTATCCTCTATACTATCCAATCCTATGTCCTATCCTATCCTCTATAATATCGTATCCTCTATCATATCCTTTCCTCTATCGTCTTCTATCATCTATCCTATCCAATCCCCTATGATATCCGCTATCCAATCCTATCCTCTATCCTATCCTATCCTCTATCCTATCCTATCCTCTATCCTATCCTATCCTCTATCCTATCCTATCCTCTATCCTATCCTATCCTCTATCCTATCCTATCCTCTATCCTATCCTCTATCCTATCCTATCTTCTATCCTATCCTATCCTCTATCCTATCCTGTCCTCTATCGTCTCCTATCATCTATCCTATCCAATCCCCTATGATATCCTCTATCCAATCCTATCCTCTATCCTATCCTATCCTCTATCGTCTTCTATCATCTATCCTATCCAATCCCCTATGATATCCGCTATCCAATCCTATCCTCTATCCTATCCTATCCTCTATCCTATCCTATCCTCTATCCTATCCTATCCTCTATCCTATCCTATCCTCTATCCTATCCAATCCTCTATCCTATCCTCTATCCGATCCTATCTTCTATCCTATCCTATCCTCTATCATATCCTATCCTCTATCCTATCCTATCCTCTATCCTATCTTATCCTCTGTCTTATCCTATCCTCTATCCTATCCTATCCTCTATCCTATCCTATCCTCTATCCTATCCTATCCTCTACCCTATCCTATCCTCTATCCTATCCTATCCTCTATCCTATCCTATCCTCTACCCTATTCTATCCTCTATCCTATCCTATCCTCTATCCTAACCTATCGTCTATCCTATCCTATTCTCTATCCTATTATATCCTATCCTGTACCGCCTCCTATCCTGTATCTGATCCAATCCCCTATCGTCTACCGTATCATATTCTCTATCCTATCCTCTGTCCTATCCTATCCTCTATCCTATCCTGTCCTCTATCGTCTCCTATCATCTATCCTATCCAATCCCCTATGATATCCTCTATCCAATCCTATCCTCTATCCTATCCTATCCTCTATCCTATCCTATCCTCTACCCTATTCTATCCTCTATCCTATCCTATCCTCTATCCTAACCTATCCTCTATCCTATCCTATTCTCTATCCTATTATATCCTATCCTGTACCGCCTCCTATCCTGTATCCGATCCAATCCCCTATCGTCTACCGTATCATATTCTCTATCCTATCCTCTATCCTATCCAATCCTATGTCCTATCCTATCCTCTATAATATCGTATCCTCTATCATATCCATTCCTCTTTCCGATAATATCATCTATCCTATCCTATCCTCTATCCTATCCTATCCTCTATCGTCTTCTATCATCTATCCTATCCAATCCCCTATGATATCCGCTATCCAATCCTATCCTCTATCCTATCCTATCCTCTATCCTATCCTATCCTCTATCCTATCCTATCCTCTATCCTATCCTATCCTCTATCCTATCCTATCCTCTATCCTATCCTATCCTCTATCTTATCCTATCGTCTATCCTATCCTATCCTCTACCCTATTCTATCCTCTATCCTATCCTATCCTCTATCCTAACCTATCCTCTATCCTATCCTATTCTCTATCCTATTATATCCTATCCTGTACCGCCTCCTATCCTGTATCCGATCCAATCCCCTATCGTCTACCGTATCATATTCTCTATCCTATCCTCTATCCTATCCAATCCTATGTCCTATCCTATCCTCTATAATATCGTATCCTCTATCATATCCATTCCTCTGTCCTATAATATCATCTATCCTATCCTATCCTCTATCCTATCCCATCATCTATCGTCTCCTATCATCTATCCTATCCAATCCCCTATGATATCCTCTATCCAATCCTATCCTCTATCCTATCCTATCCTCTATCCTATCCTATCCGCTATCCTATCCTATCCTCTATCCTATCCTATCCTCTATCCTATCCTATCCTCTATCCTATACTATCCTCTATACTATCCTATCCTCTATGCTATCCTATCCTCTATCATATTCTATCCTCTATCCTATACTATCCACTATCCTATCCTATCCTCTATCCTATCCGATCCTCTATCCTATCCTATCCTCTATCCTATCCTATCCTCTATCCTATCCTATCGTCTATCCTATCCTATCCTCTATCATATCCTATCCTCTATCCTATCCTATCATTTATCCTATCCTCTCCTCTATCCTATCCTATCCTCTATCCTATCCTATCCTCTATCCTATCCTATCCTCTATCCTCTCATATCCTCTATCGTATCCTATCCTCTATCCTATCCTATCATCTATCCTATCCTATCCTCTATCCTATCCTATCCTCTATCCTATCCTATCCTCTATCCTATCCTCTATCCTATCGTATCCTCTATCCTAACCTATCCTCTATCCTATCCTATCCTCTATCCTATCCTATCCTCTATCCTATACTATCCACTATCCTATCCTATCCTCTATCCTATCCGATCCTCTATCCTATCCTATCCTCTATCCTATCCTATCCTCTATCCTATCCTATCGTCTATCCTATCCTATCCTCTATCATATCCTATCCTCTATCCTATCCTATCATTTATCCTATCCTCTCCTCTATCCTATCCTATCCTCTATCCTATCCTATCCTCTATCCTCTCATATCCTCTATCGTATCCTATCCTCTATCCTATCCTATCATCTATCCTATCCTATCTTCTATCCTATCCTATCCTCTATCATATCCTATCCTCTATCCTATCCTATCCTCTATCCTATCCTATCCTCTATCCTATCCTATCCTCTATCCTATCCTATCCTCTACCCTATCCTCTCCGCTACCCTATCCTATCCTCTATCCTATCCTATACTCTATCCTAAACTATCCTCTATCCTATACTATCCACTATCCTATCCTATCCTCTATCCTATCCGATCCTCTATCCTATCCTATCCTCTTTCCTATCCTATCCTCTATCCTATCCTATCGTCTATCCTATCCTATCCTCTATCATATCCTATCCTCTATCCTATCCTATCATTTATCCTATCCTCTCCTCTATCCTATCCTATCCTCTATCCTATCCTATCCTCTATCCTCTCATATCCTCTATCGTATCCTATCCTCTATCCTATCCTATCATCTATCCTATCCTATCTTCTATCCTATCCTATCCTCTATCATATCCTATCCTCTATCCTATCCTATCCTCTATCCTATCCTATCCTCTATCCTATCCTATCCTCTATCCTATCCTATCCTCTATCGTATCCTATCCTCTATCCTATCCTATCCTCTATCCTATCCTATCCTCTATCCTATCCTATCCTCTATCCTATCCTCTATCCTATCGTATCCTCTATCCTAACCTATCCTCTATCCTATCCTATTCTCTATCCTATTATATCCTATCCTGTACCGCCTCCTATCCTGTATCCGATCCAATCCCCTATCGGCTACCGTATCATATTCTCTATCCTATCCTCTATCCTATCCAATCCTCTGTCCTATCCTATCCTCTATAATATCGTATCCTCTATCATATCCTTTCCTCTTTCCTATCCTATCCTCTATCCTATCCTATCCTCTATCGTCTCCTATCATCTATCCTATCCAATCCCCTATGATATCCTCTATCCAATCCTATCCTCTATCCTATCCTATCCTCTATCCTATCCTATCCTCTATCCTATCCTATCCTCTATCCTACCCTATCCTCTATCTTATCCTATCCTCTATCCTATCCAATCCTCTATCCTATCCTCTATCCGATCCTATCTTCTATCCTATCCTATCCTGTATCATATCCTATCCTCTATTATATCTTATCCTCTATCCTATCCTATCCTCTATCCTATCCTATCCTCTATCCTATCCTATCCTCTATCCTATCCTATCCTCTATCCTATCCTATCCTCTATCCTATCCTATCCTCTATCATATCCTATCCTCTATCCTATCCTATCCTCTATCCTATCTTATCCTCTATCTTATCCTATCCTCTATCCTATCCAATCATCTATACTATCCTATCTTCTATCCTATCCTATCCTCTATCATATCCTATCCTCTATCCTATCCTATCCTCTATCCTATCCTATTATCTATCCTACCCTATCCTCTATCCTATCCTATCCTCTATCCTATCCTATCCTCTATCCTATCCTATCCTCTATCCTATCCTATCCTCTATCCTATCCTATCCTCTATCCTATCCTATCCTCTATCCTATCCTATCCTCTATCCTATCCTATCCTCTATCCTATACTATCCTCTATCCCATCCTATCCTCTATCCTATCATATCCTCTATCCTATCCTATCCTCTATACTATCCTATCCTCTATCGTCTCCTATCCTGTATCCGATCCAATCCCCTATCCTCTATCCTATCCTATTCTCTATCCTATCCTCATTCCTATCGTATCCTCTATCCTATCCTATCCTCTATCCTATCCTATCCTCTGTCCTGTCCTATCCTCTATCCTATCCTATTCTCTATCCTATCCTATCGTATCCTCTATCGTATCCTATCCTCTACCCTATCCTATCCTCTATCCTACCCTATCCTCTATCCTATCCTATCCTCTATCCTATCCTATCCTCTATCCTATCCTATCCTCTATCCTATCCTATCCTCTATCCTATCCTATCCTCTATCCTATCCTATCCTCTATCCTATCCTATCCTCTATCCTATCCTATCCTCTATCCTATACTATCCTCTATCCTATCCTATCCTCTATCCTATCATATCCTCTATTCTATCCTATCCTCTATACTATCCTATCCTCTATCGTCTCCTATCCTGTATCCGATCCAATCCCCTATCCTCTATCCTATCCTATTCTCTATCCTATCCTCATTCCTATCGTATCCTCTATCCTATCCTATCCTCTATCCTATCCTATCCTCTGTCCTGTCCTATCCTCTATCCTATCCTATTCTCTATCCTATCCTATCGTATCCTCTATCTTATCCTATCCTCTATCCTTTTCTATCCTCTATCCTATCCTATCCTCTATCCTATCCAATCCCCTATCATATCCTCTATCCGATCCTATCCTCTATCCTATCCTATCCTCTACCCTATTCTATCCTCTATCCTATCCTATCCTCTATCCTAACCTATCCTCTATCCTATCCTATTCTCTATCCTATTATATCCTATCCTGTACCGCCTCCTATCCTGTATCCGATCCAATCCCCTATCGTCTACCGTATCATATTCTCTATCCTATCCTCTATCCTATCCAATCCTCTGTCCTATCCTATCCTCTATAATATCGTATCCTCTATCATATCCTTTCCTCTTTCCTATAATATCATCTATCCTATCCTATCCTCTATCCTATCCTATCCTCTATCGTCTCCTATCATCTATCCTATCCAATCCCCTATGATATCCTCTATCCAATCCTATCCTCTATCCTATCCTATCCTCTATCCTATCCTATCCTCTATCCTATCCTATCCTCTATCCTATCCTATCCTCTATCCTATCCTATCCTCTATCCTATACTATCCTCTATACTATCCTATCCTCTATCCTATCCTATCATCTATCCTATCCTATCTTCTATCCTATCTTATCCTCTATCCTATCCTATCCTCTATCCTATCCTATCCTCTATCCTATCCTATCCTATCCTCTATCCTATCCTATCCTCTATCCTATCCTATCCTCTATCCTATCCTATCCTCTATCCTTTCTTATCCTCTATCCTATCCTATCCTCTATCCTATCCTATCCTCTATCCTATCCAATCCCCTATCATATCCTCTATACGATCCTATCCTCTATCCTATCCTATCCTCTACCCTATTCTATCCTCTATCCTATCCTATCCTCTATCCTAACCTATCCTCTATCCTATCCTATTCTCTATCCTATTATATCCTATCCTGTACCGCCTCCTATCCTGTATCCGATCCAATCCCCTATCGTCTACCGTATCATATTCTCTATCCTATCCTCTATCCTATCCAATCCTCTGTCCTATCCTATCCTCTATAATATCGTATCCTCTATCATATCCTTTCCTCTTTCCGATAATATCATCTATCCTATCCTATCCTCTATCCTATCCTATCCTCTATCGTCTCCTATCATCTATCCTATCCAATCCCCTATGATATCCTCTATCCAATCCTATCCTCTATCCTATCCTATCCTCTATCCTATCCTATCCTCTATCCTATCCTATCTTCTATCCTATCCTATCCTCTATCCTATCCTATCCTCTATCGTATCCTATCCTCTATCCTATCATATCCTCTATCCTATCCTATCCTCTACCCTATCCTATCCTCTATCGTATCCTATCCTCTATCCTATCCTATCCTCTATCCTATCCTATCCTCTATCGTATCCTATCCTCTATCCTATCCTCTATCCTATCCTCTATCCTATCTTATCCTCTATCCTATCCTATCCTCTATCCTATCCTATCCTCTATCCTATCCTATCCTCTATCCTATCCTATCCTCTATCCTATCCTATCCTCTATCCTATCCTATCCTCTATCCTATCCTATCCTCTATCCTTTCCTATCCTCTATCCTATCCTATCCTCTATCCTATCCTATCCTCTATCCTATCCAATCCCCTATCATATCCTCTATCCGATCCTATCCTCTATCCTATCCTATCCTCTACCCTATTCTATCCTCTATCCTATCCTATCCTCTATCCTAACCTATCCTCTATCCTATCCTATTCTCCATCCTATTATATCCTATCCTGTACCGCCTCCTATCCTGTATCCGATCCAATCCCCTATCGTCTACCGTATCATATTCTCTATCCTATCCTCTATCCTATCCAATCCTCTGTCCTATCCTATCCTCTATAATATCGTATCCTCTATCATATCCTTTCCTCTGTCCTATAATATCATCTATCCTATCCTATCCTCTATCCTATCCCATCATCTATCGTCTCCTATCATCTATCCTATCCAATCCCCTATGATATCCTCTATCCAATCCTATCCTCTATCCTATCCTATCCTCTATCCTATCCTATCCGCTATCCTATCCTATCCTCTATCCTATCCTATCCTCTATCCTATCCTATCCTCTATCCTATACTATCCTCTATACTATCCTATCCTCTATGCTATCCTATCCTCTATCATATTCTATCCTCTATCCTATCCTATCCTCTATCCTATCCTATCCTCTATCCTATCCTATCCTCTACCCTATCCTATCCTCTATCCTATCCTATACTCTATCCTATTCTATCCTCTATCCTATCCTATCCTCTATCCTATCCTATCCTCTATCCTATCCTATCCTCTATCCTATCCTATCCTCTATCCTATCCTATCCTCTAACCTATACTATCCACTATCCTATCCTATCCTCTATCCTATCCGATCCTCTATCCTATCCTATCCTCTATCCTATCCTATCCTCTATCCTATCCTATCGTCTATCCTATCCTATCCTCTATCATATCCTATCCTCTATCCTATCCTATCATTTATCCTATCCTCTCCTCTATCCTATCCTATCCTCTATCCTATCCTATCCTCTATCCTCTCATATCCTCTATCGTATCCTATCCTCTATCCTATCCTATCATCTATCCTATCCTATCTTCTATCCTATCCTATCCTCTATCATATCCTATCCTCTATCCTATCCTATCCTCTATCCTATCCTATCCTCTATCCTATCCTATCCTCTATCCTATCCTATCCTCTACCCTATCCTCTCCTCTACCCTATCCTATCCTCTATACTATCCTATACTCTATCCTAAACTATCCTCTATCCTATACTATCCACTATCCTATCCTATCCTCTATCCTATCCGATCCTCTATCCTATCCTATCCTCTTTCCTATCCTATCCTCTATCCTATCCTATCGTCTATCCTATCCTATCCTCTATCATATCCTATCCTCTATCCTATCCTATCATTTATCCTATCCTCTCCTCTATCCTATCCTATCCTCTATCCTATCCTATCCTCTATCCTCTCATATCCTCTATCGTATCCTATCCTCTATCCTATCCTATCATCTATCCTATCCTATCTTCTATCCTATCCTATCCTCTATCATATCCTATCCTCTATCCTATCCTATCCTCTATCCTATCCTATCCTCTATCCTATCCTATCCTCTATCCTATCCTATCCTCTATCGTATCCTATCCTCTATCCTATCCTATCCTCTATCCTATCCTATCCTCTATCCTATCCTATCCTCTATCCTATCCTCTATCCTATCTTATCCTCTATCCTAACCTATCCTCTATCCTATCCTATTCTCTATCCTATTATATCCTATCCTGTACCGCCTCCTATCCTGTATCCGATCCAATCCCCTATCGGCTACCGTATCATATTCTCTATCCTATCCTCTATCCTATCCAATCCTCTGTCCTATCCTATCCTCTATAATATCGTATCCTCTATCATATCCTTTCCTCTTTCCTATCCTATCCTCTATCCTATCCTATCCTCTATCGTCTCCTATCATCTATCCTATCCAATCCCCTATGATATCCTCTATCCAATCCTATCCTCTATCCTATCCTATCCTCTATCCTATCCTATCCTCTATCCTATCCTATCCTCTATCCTACCCTATCCTCTATCTTATCCTATCCTCTATCCTATCCTATCCTCTATCATATCCTATCCTCTATCCTATCCTATCATTTATCCTATCCTCTCCTCTATCCTATCCTATCCTCTATCCTATCCTATCCTCTATCCTCTCATATCCTCTATCGTATCCTATCCTCTATCCTATCCTATCATCTATCCTATCCTATCTTCTATCCTATCCTATCCTCTATCATATCCTATCCTCTATCCTATCCTATCCTCTACCCTATCCTATCCTCTATCCTATCCTATACTCTATCCTATTCTATCCTCTATCCTATCCTATCCTCTATCCTATCCTATCCTCTATCCTATCCTATCCTCTATCCTATCCTATCCTCTATCCTATCCTATCCTCTAACCTATACTATCCACTATCCTATCCTATCCTCTATCCTATCCGATCCTCTATCCTATCCTATCCTCTATCCTATCCTATCCTCTATCCTATCCTATCGTCTATCCTATCCTATCCTCTATCATATCCTATCCTCTATCCTATCCTATCATTTATCCTATCCTCTCCTCTATCCTATCCTATCCTCTATCCTATCCTATCCTCTATCCTCTCATATCCTCTATCGTATCCTATCCTCTATCCTATCCTATCATCTATCCTATCCTATCTTCTATCCTATCCTATCCTCTATCATATCCTATCCTCTATCCTATCCTATCCTCTATCCTATCCTATCCTCTATCCTATCCTATCCTCTATCCTATCCTATCCTCTACCCTATCCTCTCCTCTACCCTATCCTATCCTCTATACTATCCTATACTCTATCCTAAACTATCCTCTATCCTATACTATCCACTATCCTATCCTATCCTCTATCCTATCCGATCCTCTATCCTATCCTATCCTCTTTCCTATCCTATCCTCTATCCTATCCTATCGTCTATCCTATCCTATCCTCTATCATATCCTATCCTCTATCCTATCCTATCATTTATCCTATCCTCTCCTCTATCCTATCCTATCCTCTATCCTATCCTATCCTCTATCCTCTCATATCCTCTATCGTATCCTATCCTCTATCCTATCCTATCATCTATCCTATCCTATCTTCTATCCTATCCTATCCTCTATCATATCCTATCCTCTATCCTATCCTATCCTCTATCCTATCCTATCCTCTATCCTATCCTATCCTCTATCCTATCCTATCCTCTATCGTATCCTATCCTCTATCCTATCCTATCCTCTATCCTATCCTATCCTCTATCCTATCCTATCCTCTATCCTATCCTCTATCCTATCTTATCCTCTATCCTAACCTATCCTCTATCCTATCCTATTCTCTATCCTATTATATCCTATCCTGTACCGCCTCCTATCCTGTATCCGATCCAATCCCCTATCGGCTACCGTATCATATTCTCTATCCTATCCTCTATCCTATCCAATCCTCTGTCCTATCCTATCCTCTATAATATCGTATCCTCTATCATATCCTTTCCTCTTTCCTATCCTATCCTCTATCCTATCCTATCCTCTATCGTCTCCTATCATCTATCCTATCCAATCCCCTATGATATCCTCTATCCAATCCTATCCTCTATCCTATCCTATCCTCTATCCTATCCTATCCTCTATCCTATCCTATCCTCTATCCTACCCTATCCTCTATCTTATCCTATCCTCTATCCTATCCAATCCTCTATCCTATCCTCTATCCGATCCTATCTTCTATCCTATCCTATCCTGTATCATATCCTATCCTCTATTATATCTTATCCTCTATCCTATCCTATCCTCTATCCTATCCTATCCTATATCCTATCCTATCCTCTATCCTACCCTATCCTCTATCCTATCCTATCCTCTATCCTATCCTATCCTCTATCATATCCTATCCTCTATCCTATCCTATCCTCTATCCTATCTTATCCTCTATCTTATCCTATCCTCTATCCTATCCAATCATCTATACTATCCTATCTTCTATCCTATCCTATCCTCTATCATATCCTATCCTCTATCCTATCCTATCCTCTATCCTATCCTATTATCTATCCTACCCTATCCTCTATCCTATCCTATCCTCTATCCTATCCTATCCTCTATCCTATCCTATCCTTTATCCTATCCTATCCTCTATCCTATCCTATCCTCTATCCTATCCTATCCTCTATCCTATCCTATCCTCTATCCTATCCTATCCTCTATCCTATACTATCCTCTATCCCATCCTATCCTCTATCCTATCATATCCTCTATCCTATCCTATCCTCTATACTATCCTATCCTCTATCGTCTCCTATCCTGTATCCGATCCAATCCCCTATCCTCTATCCTATCCTATTCTCTATCCTATCCTCATTCCTATCGTATCCTCTATCCTATCCTATCCTCTATCCTATCCTATCCTCTGTCCTGTCCTATCCTCTATCCTATCCTATTCTCTATCCTATCCTATCGTATCCTCTATCGTATCCTATCCTCTACCCTATCCTATCCTCTATCCTACCCTATCCTCTATCCTATCCTATCCTCTATCCTATCCTATCCTCTATCCTATCCTATCCTCTATCCTATCCTATCCTCTATCCTATCCTATCCTCTATCCTATCCTATCCTCTATCCTATCCTATCCTCTATCCTATACTATCCTCCATCCTATCCTATCCTCTATCCTATCATATCCTCTATCCTATCCTATCCTCTATACTATCCTATCCTCTATCGTCTCCTATCCTGTATCCGATCCAATCCCCTATCCTCTATCCTATCCTATTCTCTATCCTATCCTCATTCCTATCGTATCCTCTATCCTATCCTATCCTCTATCCTATCCTATCCTCTGTCCTGTCCTATCCTCTATCCTATCCTATTCTCTATCCTATCCTATCGTATCCTCTATCTTATCCTATCCTCTATCCTTTTCTATCCTCTATCCTATCCTATCCTCTATCCTATCCAATCCCCTATCATATCCTCTATCCGATCCTATCCTCTATCCTATCCTATCCTCTACCCTATTCTATCCTCTATCCTATCCTATCCTCTATCCTAACCTATCCTCTATCCTATCCTATTCTCTATCCTATTATATCCTATCCTGTACCGCCTCCTATCCTGTATCCGATCCAATCCCCTATCGTCTACCGTATCATATTCTCTATCCTATCCTCTATCCTATCCAATCCTCTGTCCTATCCTATCCTCTATAATATCGTATCCTCTATCATATCCTTTCCTCTTTCCTATAATATCATCTATCCTATCCTATCCTCTATCCTATCCTATCCTCTATCGTCTCCTATCATCTATCCTATCCAATCCCCTATGATATCCTCTATCCAATCCTATCCTCTATCCTATCCTATCCTCTATCCTATCCTATCCTCTATCCTATCCTATCCTATCCTCTATCCTATCCTATCCTCTATCCTATCCTATCCTCTATCCTATACTATCCTCTATACTATCCTATCCTCTACGCTATCCTATCCTCTATCATATCCTATCCTCTATCCTATCCTATCCTCTATCCTATCCTATCCTCTATCCTATCCTCTCCTCTATCCTATCCTATCCTATATCCTATCCTATCCTCTATCCTATCCTATCCTCTATCCTATCCTATCCTCTACCCTATCCTATCCTCTATCCTATCCTATCCTCTATACTATTCTATCCTCTATCCTATCCTATCCTCTATCCTATCCTATCCTCTATCCTATCCTATCCTGTATCCTATCCTATCCTCTATCCTATCCTATCCTCTATCCTATCCTATCCTCTATCCTATCCTATCCTCTATCCTATCCTATCCTCTATCCTATCCTATCATCTATCCTATCCTATCTTCTATCCTATCTTATCCTCTATCCTATCCTATCCTCTATCCTATCCTATCCTCTATCCTATCCTATCCTATCCTCTATCCTATCCTATCCTCTATCCTATCCTATCCTCTATCCTATCCTATCCTCTATCCTTTCTTATCCTCTATCCTATCCTATCCTCTATCCTATCCTATCCTCTATCCTATCCAATCCCCTATCATATCCTCTATACGATCCTATCCTCTATCCTATCCTATCCTCTACCCTATTCTATCCTCTATCCTATCCTATCCTCTATCCTAACCTATCCTCTATCCTATCCTATTCTCTATCCTATTATATCCTATCCTGTACCGCCTCCTATCCTGTATCCGATCCAATCCCCTATCGTCTACCGTATCATATTCTCTATCCTATCCTCTATCCTATCCAATCCTCTGTCCTATCCTATCCTCTATAATATCGTATCCTCTATCATATCCTTTCCTCTTTCCGATAATATCATCTATCCTATCCTATCCTCTATCCTATCCTATCCTCTATCGTATCCTATCCTCTATCCTATCATATCCTCTATCCTATCCTATCCTCTATACTATCCTATCCTCTATCGTCTCCTATCCTGTATCCGATCCAATCCCCTATCCTCTATCCTATCCTATTCTCTATCCTATCCTCATTCCTATCGTATCCTCTATCCTATCCTATCCTCTATCCTATCCTCTATCCTATCCTATCCTCTATCCTATCCTATCATCTATCCTATCCTATCCTCTATCCTATCCTATCCTCTACCCTATCCTATCCTCTATCCTATCCTATCCTCTATCCTATCCTATCCTCTATCCTATCCTATCCTCCATCCCATCCTATCCTCTATCCTATCCTATCCTCTATCCTATCCTATTCTCTATCCTATTATATCCTATCCTGTACCGCCTCCTATCCTGTATCCGATCCAATCCCCTATCGTGTACCGTATCATATTCTCTATCCTATCCTCTATCCTATCCAATCCTCTGTCCTATCCTATCCTCTATCATATCCTTTCCTCTTTCCTATAATATCATCTATCCTATCCTATCCTCTATCGTCTCCTATCATCTATCCTATCCAATCCCCTATGATATCCTCTATCCAATCCTATCCTCTATCCTATCCTATCCTATCCTCTATCCTATCCTATCCTCTATCCTATCCTCTATCCTATACTATCCACTATCCTATCCTATCCTCTATCCTATCCGATCCTCCATCCTATCCTATCCTCTATCCTATCCTATCCTCTATCCTATCCTATCGTCTATCCTATCCTATCCTCTATCATATCCTATCCTCTATCCTATCCTATCATTTATCCTATCCTCTCCTCTATCCTATCCTATCCTCTATCCTATCCTATCCTCTATGCTCTCTTATCCTCTATCGTATCCTATCCTCTATCCTATCCTATCATCTATCCTATCCTATCTTCTATCCTATCCTATCCTCTATCATATCCTATCCTCTATCCTATCCTATCCTCTATCCTATCCTATCCTCTATCCTATCCTATCCTCTATCCTATCCTATCCTCTACCCTATCCTATCCTCTATCGTATCCTATCCTCTATCCTATCCTATCCTCTATCCTATCCTATCCTCTATCCTATCCTATCCTCTATCCTATCCTATCCTCTATCCTATCCTCTATCCTATCTTATCCTCTATCCTATCCTATCCTCTATCCTATCCTATCCTTTATCCTATCCTATCCTCTATCCTATCCTATCCTCTATCCTATCCTATCCTATATCCTATCCTATCATCTATCCTATCCTATCTTCTATCCTATCCTATCCTCTATCATATCCTATCCTCTATCCTATCCTATCCTCTATCCTATCCTATCCTCTATCCTATCCTATCCTCTATCCTATCCTATCCTCTATCCTATCCTATCCTCTATCCTTTCCTATCCTCTATCCTATCCTATCCTCTATCCTATCCTATCCTCTATCCTATCCAATCCCCTATCATATCCTCTATCCGATCCTATCCTCTATCCTATCCTATCCTCTACCCTATTCTATCCTCTATCCTATCCTATCCTCTATCCTAACCTATCCTCTATCCTATCCTATTCTCCATCCTATTATATCCTATCCTGTACCGCCTCCTATCCTGTATCCGATCCAATCCCCTATCGTCTAACGTATCATATTCTCTATCCTATCCTCTATCCTATCCAATCCTCTGTCCTATCCTATCCTCTATAATATCGTATCCTCTATCATATCCTTTCCTCTGTCCTATAATATCATCTATCCTATCCTATCCTCTATCCTATCCCATCATCTATCGTCTCCTATCATCTATCCTATCCAATCCCCTATGATATCCTCTATCCAATCCTATCCTCTATCCTATCCTATCCTCTATCCTATCCTATCCGCTATCCTATCCTATCCTCTATCCTATCCTATCCTCTATCCTATCCTATCCTCTATCCTATACTATCCTCTATACTATCCTATCCTCTATGCTATCCTATCCTCTATCATATCCTATCCTCTATCCTATCCTATCCTCTATCCTATCCTATCCTCTATCCTATCCTCTCCTCTATCCTATCCTATCCTATATCCTATCCTATCCTCTATCCTATCCTATCCTCTATCCTATCCTATCCTCTACCCTATCCTATCCTCTATCCTATCCTATACTCTATCCTATTCTATCCTCTATCCTATCCTATCCTCTATCCTATCCTATCCTCTATCCTATCCTATCCTCTATCCTATCCTATCCTCTATCCTATCCTATCCTCTATCCTATACTATCCACTATCCTATCCTATCCTCTATCCTATCCGATCCTCTATCCTATCCTATCCTCTATCCTATCCTATCCTCTATCCTATCCTATCGTCTATCCTATCCTATCCTCTATCATATCCTATCCTCTATCCTATCCTATCATTTATCCTATCCTCTCCTCTATCCTATCCTATCCTCTATCCTCTCTTATCCTCTATCGTATCCTATCCTCTATCCTATCCTATCATCTATCCTATCCTATCTTCTATCCTATCCTATCCTCTATCATATCCTATCCTCTATCCTATCCTATCCTCTATCCTATCCTATCCTCTATCCTATCCTATCCTCTATCCTATCCTATCCTCTACCCTATCCTATCCTCTATCGTATCCTATCCTCTATCCTATCCTATCCTCTATCCTATCCTATCCTCTATCCTATCCTATCCTCTATCCTATTCTCTATCCTATCTTATCCTCTATCCTAACCTATCCTCTATCCTATCCTATTCTCTATCCTATTATATCCTATCCTGTACCGCCTCCTATCCTGTATCCGATCCAATCCCCTATCGGCTACCGTATCATATTCTCTATCCTATCCTCTATCCTATCCAATCCTCTGTCCTATCCTATCCTCTATAATATCGTATCCTCTATCATATCCTTTCCTCTTTCCTATAATATCATCTATCCTATCCTATCCTCTATCCTATCCTATCCTCTATCGTCTCCTATCATCTATCCTATCCAATCCCCTATGATATCCTCTATCCAATCCTATCCTCTATCCTATCCTATCCTCTATCCTACCCTATCCTCTATCTTATCCTATCCTCTATCCTATCCAATCCTCTATCCTATCCTCTATCCGATCCTATCTTCCATTCTATCCTATCCTCTATCATATCCTATCCTCTATTATATCCTATCCTCTATCCTATCCTATCCTCTATCCTATCCTATCCTCTATCCTATCCTATCCTCTATCCTATCCTATCCTCTATCCTATCCTATCCTCTATCCTATCCTATCCTCTATCATATCCTATCCTCTATCCTATCCTATCCTCTATCCTATCTTATCCTCTATCTTATCCTATCCTCTATCCTATCCTATCATCTATACTATCCTATCTTCTATCCTATCCTATCCTCTATCATATCCTATCCTCTATCCTATCCTATCCTCTATCCTATCCTATTATCTATCCTATCCTATCCTCTATCCTATCCTATCCCCTATCCTATACTATCCTCTATCCCATCCTATCATCTATCCTATCATATCCTCTATCCTATCCTATCCTCTATACTATCCTATCCTCTATCGTCTCCTATCCTGTATCCGATCCAATCCCCTATCCTCTATCCTATCCTATTCTCTATCCTATCCTCATTCCTATCGTATCCTCTATCCTATCCTATCCTCTATCCTATCCTATCCTCTGTCCTGTCCTATCCTCTATCCTATCCTATTCTCTATCCTATCCTATCGTATCCTCTATCGTATCCTATCCTCTACCCTATCCTATCCTCTATCCTATCCTATCCTCTATCCTATCCTATCCTCTATCCTATCCTATCCTCTATCCTATCCTATCCTCTATCCTATCCTATCCTCTATCCTATCCTATCCTCTATCCTATCCTATCCTCTATCCTATCCTATCCTCTATCCTATACTATCCTCTATCCTATCCTATCCTCTATCCTATCATATCCTCTATCCTATGCTATCCTCTATACTATCCTATCCTCTATCGTCTCCTATCCTGTATCCGATCCAATCCCCTATCCTCTATCCTATCCTATCCTATTCTCTATCCTATCCTCATTCCTATCGTATCCTCTATCCTATCCTATCCTCTATCCTATCCTATCCTCTGTCCTGTCCTATCCTCTATCCTATCCTATTCTCTATCCTATCCTATCGTATCCTCTATCTTATCCTATCCTCTATCCTTTCCTATCCTCTATCCTATCCTATCCTCTATCCTATCCAATCCGCTATCATATCCTCTATCCGATCCTATCCTCTATCCTATCCTATCCTCTACCCTATTCTATCCTCTATCCTATCCTATCCTCTATCCTAACCTATCCTCTATCCTATCCTATTCTCTATCCTATTATATCCTATCCTGTACCGCCTCCTATCCTGTATCCGATCCAATCCCCTATCGTCTACCGTATCATATTCTCTATCCTATCCTCTATCCTATCCAATCCTCTGTCCTATCCTATCCTCTATAATATCGTATCCTCTATCATATCCTTTCCTCTTTCCTATAATATCATCTATCCTATCCTATCCTCTATCCTATCCTATCCTCTATCGTCTCCTATCATCTATCCTATCCAATCCCCTATGATATCCTCTATCCAATCCTATCCTCTATCCTATCCTATCCTCTATCCTATCCTATCCTCTATCCTATCCTATCCTCTATCCTATCGTATCCTCTATCCTATCCTATCCTCTATCCTATACTATCCTCTATACTATCCTATCCTCTACGCTATCCTATCCTCTATCATATCCTATCCTCTATCCTATCCTATCCTCTATCCTATCCTATCCTCTATCCTATCCTCTCCTCTATCCTATCCTATCCTATATCCTATCCTATCCACTATCCTATCCTATCCTCTATCCTATCCGATCCTCTATCCTATCCTATCCTCTATCCTATCCAATCCCCTATCATATCCTCTATACGATCCTATCCTCTATCCTATCCTATCCTCTACCCTATTCTATCCTCTATCCTATCCTATCCTCTATCCTAACCTATCCTCTATCCTATCCTATTCTCTATCCTATTATATCCTATCCTGTACCGCCTCCTATCCTGTATCCGATCCAATCCCCTATCGTCTACCGTATCATATTCTCTATCCTATCCTCTATCCTATCCAATCCTCTGTCCTATCCTATCCTCTATAATATCGTATCCTCTATCATATCCTTTCCTCTTTCCTATAATATCATCTATCCTATCCTATCCTCTATCCTATCCTATCCCCTAAGGTCTCCTATCATCTATCCTATCCAATCCCCTATGATATCCTCTATCCAATCCTATCCTCTATCCTATCCTATCCTCTATCCTATCCTATCCTCTATCCTATCCTATCCTCTATCCTATCCCATCCTCTATCATATCCTATCCTCTATCCTATCCTATCCTCTATCCTATCTTATCCTCTATCTTATCCTATCCTCTATCCTATCCTATCATCTATACTATCCTATCTTCTATCCTATCCTATCCTCTATCCTATCCTATCCTCTATCCTATCCTATCCTCTATCCTATCCTATCCTCTATCCTATCCTATCCTCTATCCTATCCTATCCTCTATCCTATACTATCCTCTATACTATCCTATCCTCTACGCTATCCTGTCCTCTATCATATCCTATCCTCTATCCTATCCTATCCTCTATCCTATCCTATCCTCTATCCTATCCTCTCCTCTATCCTATCCTATCCTATATCCTATCCTATCCTCTATCCTATCCTATCCTCTATCCTATCCTATCCTCTACCCTATCCTATCCTCTATCCTATCCTATCCTCTATCCTATTCTATCCTCTATCCTATCCTATCCTCTATCCTATCCTATCCTCTATCCTATCCTATCCTGTATCCTATCCTATCCTCTATCCTATCCTATCCTCTATCCTATCCTATCCTCTATCCTATCCTATCCTCTATCCTATCCTATCATCTATCCTATCCTATCTTCTATCCTATCTTATCCTCTATCCTATCCTATCCTCTATCCTATCCTATCCTCTATCCTATCCTATCCTATCCTCTATCCTATCCTATCCTCTATCCTATCCTATCCTCTATCCTATCCTATCCTCTATCCTATCCTATCCTCTATCCTTTCTTATCCTCTATCCTATCCTATCCTCTATCCTATCCTATCTTCTATCCTATCCAATCCCCTATCATATCCTCTATACGATCCTATCCTCTATCCTATCCTATCCTCTACCCTATTCTATCCTCTATCCTATCCTATCCTCTATCCTAACCTATCCTCTATCCTATCCTATTCTCTATCCTATTATATCCTATCCTGTACCGCCTCCTATCCTGTATCCGATCCAATCCCCTATCGTCTACCGTATCATATTCTCTATCCTATCCTCTATCCTATCCTATCCTCTATCCTATCCTATACTCTATCCTATTCTATCCTCTATCCTATCCTATCCTCTATCCTATCCTATCCTCTATCCTATCCTATCCTCTATCCTATCCTATCCTCTATCCTATCCTATCCTCTATCCTATACTATCCACTATCCTATCCTATCCTCTATCCTATCCGATCCTCTATCCTATCCTATCCTCTATCCTATCCAATCCCCTATCATATCCTCTATACGATCCTATCCTCTATCCTATCCTATCCTCTACCCTATTCTATCCTCTATCCTATCCTATCCTCTATCCTAACCTATCCTCTATCCTATCCTATTCTCTATCCTATTATATCCTATCCTGTACCGCCTCCTATCCTGTATCCGATCCAATCCCCTATCGTCTACCGTATCATATTCTCTATCCTATCCTCTATCCTATCCAATCCTCTGTCCTATCCTATCCTCTATAATATCGTATCCTCTATCATATCCTTTCCTCTTTCCTATAATATCATCTATCCTATCCTATCCTCTATCCTATCCTATCCCCTAAGGTCTCCTATCATCTATCCTATCCAATCCCCTATGATATCCTCTATCCAATCCTATCCTCTATCCTATCCTATCCTCTATCCTATCCTATCCTCTATCCTATCCTATCCTCTATCCTATCCCATCCTCTATCATATCCTATCCTCTATCCTATCCTATCCTCTATCCTATCTTATCCTCTATCTTATCCTATCCTCTATCCTATCCTATCATCTATACTATCCTATCTTCTATCCTATCCTATCCTCTATCCTATCCTATCCTCTATCCTATCCTATCCTCTATCCTATCCTATCCTCTATCCTATCCTATCCTCTATCCTATCCTATCCTCTATCCTATACTATCCTCTATACTATCCTATCCTCTACGCTATCCTATCCTCTATCATATCCTATCCTCTATCCTATCCTATCCTCTATCCTATCCTATCCTCTATCCTATCCTCTCCTCTATCCTATCCTATCCTATATCCTATCCTATCCTCTATCCTATCCTATCCTCTATCCTATCCTATCCTCTACCCTATCCTATCCTCTATCCTATCCTATCCTCTATCCTATTCTATCCTCTATCCTATCCTATCCTCTATCCTATCCTATCCTCTATCCTATCCTATCCTGTATCCTATCCTATCCTCTATCCTATCCTATCCTCTATCCTATCCTATCCTCTATCCTATCCTATCCTCTATCCTATCCTATCATCTATCCTATCCTATCTTCTATCCTATCTTATCCTCTATCCTATCCTATCCTCTATCCTATCCTATCCTATCCTCTATCCTATCCTATCCTCTATCCTATCCTATCCTCTATCCTATCCTATCCTCTATCCTATCCTATCCTCTATCCTATCCTATCCTCTATCCTTTCTTATCCTCTATCCTATCCTATCCTCTATCCTATCCTATCTTCTATCCTATCCAATCCCCTATCATATCCTCTATACGATCCTATCCTCTATCCTATCCTATCCTCTACCCTATTCTATCCTCTATCCTATCCTATCCTCTATCCTAACCTATCCTCTATCCTATCCTATTCTCTATCCTATTATATCCTATCCTGTACCGCCTCCTATCCTGTATCCGATCCAATCCCCTATCGTCTACCGTATCATATTCTCTATCCTATCCTCTATCCTATCCAATCCTCTGTCCTATCCTATCCTCTATAATATCGTATCCTCTATCATATCCTTTCCTCTTTCCTATAATATCATCTATCCTATCCTATCCTCTATCCTATCCTATCCCCTAAGGTCTCCTATCATCTATCCTATCCAATCCCCTATGATATCCTCTATCCAATCCTATCCTCTATCCTATCCTATCCTCTATCCTATCCTATCCTCTATCCTATCCTATCCTCTATCCTATCCTATCCTCTATCCTATCCTATCCTCTATCCTATCCTATCCTCTATCTTATCCTATCCACTATCCTATCCAATCCTCTATCCTATCCTATCTTCTATCCTATCCTATCCTCTATCCTATCCTATCCTCTATCCTATCCTATCCTCTACCCTATCCTATCCTCTATCCTATCCTATACTCTCTCCTATTCTATCCTCTATCCTATCCTATCCTCTATCCTATTCTATCATCTATCCTATCCTATCCTCTATCCTATCCTATCCTCTATCCTATCCTATCCTCTATCCTATACTATCCACTATCCTATCCTATCCTCTATCCTATCCGATCCTCTATCCTATCCTATCCTCTATCCTATCCTCTCCTCTATCCTATCCTATCCTCTATCCTATCCTATCCTCTATCCTCTCTTATCCTCTATCGTATCCTATCCTCTATCCTATCCTATCATCTATCCTATCCTATCTTCTATCCTATCCTATCCTCTATCATATCCTATCCTCTATCCTATCCTATCCTCTATCCTATCCTATCCTCTATCCTATCCTATCCTCTATCCTATCCTATCCTCTACCCTATCCTATCCTCTATCGTATCCTATCATCTATCCTATCCTATCCTCTATCCTATCCTATCCTCTATCCTATCCTATCCTCTATCCTATTCTCTATCCTATCTTATCCTCTATCCTAACCTATCCACTATCCTATCCTATTCTCTATCCTATTATATCCTATCCTGTACCGCCTCCTATCCTGTATCCGATCCAATCCCCTATCGGCTATAGTATCATATTCTCTATCCTATCCTCTATCCTATCCAATCCTCTGTCCTATCCTATCCTCTATAATATCGTATCCTCTATCATATCCTTTCCTCTTTCCTATAATATCATCTATCCTATCCTATCCTCTATCCTATCCTATCCTCTATCGTCTCCTATCATCTATCCTATCCAATCCCCTATGATATCCTCTATCCAATCCTATCCTCTATCCTATCCTATCCTCTATCCTATCCTATCCTCTATCCTATCCTATCCTCTATCCTACCCTATCCTCTATCTTATCCTATCCTCTATCCTATCCAATCCTCTATCCTATCCTCTATCCGATCCTATCTTCTATCCTATCCTATCCTCTATCATATCCTATCCTCTATTATATCCTATCCTCTATCCTATCCTATCCTCTATCCTATCCTATCCTCTATCCTATCCTATCCTCTATCCTATCCTATCCTCTATCCTATCCTATCCTCTATCCTATCCTATCCTCTATCATATCCTATCCTCTATCCTATCCTATCCTCTATCCTATCTTATCCTCTATCTTATCCTATCCTCTATCCTATCCTATCATCTATACTATCCTATCTTCTATCCTATCCTATCCTCTATCATATCCTATCCTCTATCCTATCCTATCCTCTATCCTATCCTATTATCTATCCTATCCTATCCTCTATCCTATCCTATCCTCTATACTATCCTATCCTCTATCCTATCCTATCATCTATCCTATCCTATCCTCTATCCTATCCTATCCCCTATCCTATACTATCCTCTATCCCATCCTATCCTCTATCCTATCATATCCTCTATCCTATCCTATCCTCTATACTATCCTATCCTCTATCGTCTCCTATCCTGTATCCGATCCAATCCCCTATCCTCTATCCTATCCTATTCTCTATCCTATCCTCATTCCTATCGTATGCTCTATCCTATCCTATCCTCTATCCTATCCTATCCTCTGTCCTGTCCTATCCTCTATCCTATCCTATTCTCTATCCTATCCTATCGTATCCTCTATCGTATCCTATCCTCTACCCTATCCTATCCTCTATCCTATCCTATCCTCTATCCTATCCTATCCTCTATCCTATCCTATCCTCTATCCTATCCTATCCTCTATCCTATCCTATCCTCTATCCTATCCTATCCTCTATCCTATCCTATCCTCTATCCTATCCTATCCTCTATCCTATACTATCCTCTATCCTATCCTATCCTCTATCCTATCATATCCTCTATCCTATCCTATCCTCTATACTATCCTATCCTCTATCGTCTCCTATCCTGTATCCGATCCAATCCCCTATCCTCTATCCTATCCTATTCTCTATCCTATCCTCATTCCTATCGTATGCTCTATCCTATCCTATCCTCTATCCTATCCTATCCTCTGTCCTGTCCTATCCTCTATCCTATCCTATTCTCTATCCTATCCTATCGTATCCTCTATCGTATCCTATCCTCTACCCTATCCTATCCTCTATCCTATCCTATCCTCTATCCTATCCTATCCTCTATCCTATCCTATCCTCTATCCTATCCTATCCTCTATCCTATCCTATCCTCTATCCTATCCTATCCTCTATCCTATCCTATCCTCTATCCTATCCCATCCTCTATCCTAACCTATCCTCTATCCTATCCTATCCTCTATCCTATCCAATCCTCTATCCTATCCTCTATCCTATCCTATCCTCTATCCTATCCAATCCTCTATCCTATCCTCTATCCTATCCTCTATCCTATCCTATCGTACCCTCTATCGTATCCAATCCTCTATCCTATCCAATCCTCTATCCTATCCCATCCTCTATCCTATCCTATCCTCTATCGTCTCCTATCATCTATCCTATCCAATCCCCTATGATATCCTCTATCCTATCCTATCCTCTATCATATCCTATCGTATCCCCTATCGTATCCTATCCTCTATCCTATCCTATCCTCTATCCTATTCTATCCTCTATCCTATCCTATCCTCTATCCTATCCAATCCTCTATCCTATCCTCTATCCTATCCTATCCTCTATCCTATCCAATCCTCTATCCTATCCTCTATCCTATCCTATCCTCTATCATATCCTATCCTCTATCCTATTGTATCCTCTATCCTATCCTATCCTCTATCAAATCCTATCCTCTATCGTCTCCTATCATCTATCCTATCCAATCCCCTATGATATCCTCTATCCAATCCTATCCTCTACCCTATCCTATCCTCTATCCTATCCTCTATCCTATCCTATCCTCTATCCTATCCTATCCTCTATCCTATCCAATCCTCTGTCCTATCCTATCCTCTATAATATCGTATCCTCTATCATATCCTTTCCTCTTTCCTATAATATCATCTATCCTATCCTATCCTCTATCGTCTCCTATCATCTATCCTATCCAATCCCCTATGATATCCTCTTTTCAATCCTATCCTCTATCCTATCCTATCCTGTCCTCTATCCTATCCTATCCTCTATCCTATCCTATCCTCTATCCTATCCTATCCTCTATCCTATCCTATCCTCTATCCTATCCTATCCTCTATCTTATCCAATCCTCTATCCTATCCCATCCTCTATCCTATCCTATCCTCTATCGTCTCCTATCATCTATCCTATCCAATCCCCTATGATATCCTCTATCCTATCCTATCCTCTATCATATCCTATCGTATCCCCTATCGTATCCTATCCTCTATCCTATCCTATCCTCTATCCTATTCTATCCTCTATCCTATCCTATCCTCTATCCTATCCAATCCTCTATCCTATCCTCTATCCTATCCTATCCTCTATCCTATCCAATCCTCTATCCTATCCTCTATCCTATCCTATCCTCTATCATATCCTATCCTCTATCCTATTGTATCCTCTATCCTATCCTATCCTCTATCAAATCCTATCCTCTATCGTCTCCTATCATCTATCCTATCCAATCCCCTATGATATCCTCTATCCAATCCTATCCTCTACCCTATCCTATCCTCTATCCTATCCTCTATCCTATCCTATCCTCTATCCTATCCTATCCTCTATCCTATCCAATCCTCTGTCCTATCCTATCCTCTATAATATCGTATCCTCTATCATATCCTTTCCTCTTTCCTATAATATCATCTATCCTATCCTATCCTCTATCGTCTCCTATCATCTATCCTATCCAATCCCCTATGATATCCTCTGTCCAATCCTATCCTCTATCCTATCCTATCCTCTATCCTATCCTATCCTCTCTCCTATCCTATCCTCTATCTTATCCTATCTTCTATCCTATCCTATCCTCTATCCTATCCTATCCTCTATCCTATCCTATCCTCTATCGTCTCCTATCATCTATCCTATCCAATCCCCTATGATATCCTCTATCCAATCCTATCCTCTATCCTACCCTATCCTCTATCCTATCCTATCCTCTATCCTATCCTATCCTCTATCTTATCCTATCCTCTATCCTATCCAATCCTCTATCCTATCCTCTATCCGATCCTATCTTCTATCCTATCCTATCCTCTATCATATCCTATCCTCTATCCTATCCAATCCTCTGTCCTATCCTATGCTCTATAATATCGTATCCTCTATCATATCCTTTCCTCTTTCCTATAATATCATCTATCCTATCCTATCCTCTATCGTCTCCTATCATCTATCCTATCCAATCCCCTATGATATCCTCTATCCAATCCTATCCTCTATGCTATCCTATCCTCTATCCTATCCTATCCTCTATCCTATCCTATCCTCTATCCTATCCTATCCTCTATCTTATCCTATCCTCTATCCTATCCAATCCTCTATCCTATCCAATCCTCTATCCTATCCTCTATCCTATCCTATCCTCTATCATATCCTATCCTCTATCCTATTGTATCCTCTATCCTATCCTATCCTCTACAATATCGTATCCTCTATCATATCCTTTCCTCTTTCCTATAATATCATCTATCCTATCCTATCCTCTATCTTATCCTATCCTCTATCCTATCCTATCATGTATCCTATCCTATCCTCTATCCTATCCTATACTCTATCATATCCTATCCTCTATCCTATCCTATCCTCTATCCTATCCTATCCTCTATCCTATCCTATCCTCTATCCTATCCTATCCTCTATCCTATCCTATCGTACCCTCTATCGTATCCAATCCTCTATCCTATCCTATCTTCTATCCTATCCTATCCTCTATACTATCCTAGCCTCTATAGTCTCCTATCCTGTATCCGATCCAATTCCCTATCCTCTATCCTATCCTATTCTCTATCCTATCCTCATTCCTATCGTATCCTCTATCCTATCCTATCCTCTATCCTATCCTATCCTATCCTCTGTCCTGTCCTATCCTCTATCCTATCCTATTCTCTATCCTATCCTATCGTATCCTCTATCCTATCGTATCCTCTATCCTATCCTATCCTCTATCCTATCCTACCCTCTATCCTATCCTATCGTATCCTCTATCGTATCCTATCCTATCCTCTATCATATCCTATCCTCTATCGTATCCTATCCTCTATCCTATCCTATCCTCTATCGTCTCCTATCATCTATCCTATCCAATCCCCTATGATATCCTCTATCCTATCCTATCCTCTATCCTATCCTATCCTCTATCCTATCCTATTCTCTATCCTATCCTATCATCTATCCTATCCTATCCTCTTTCCTATAATATCATCTATCCTATCCTATCCTCTATCTTATCCTATCCTCTATCCTATCCTATCATCTATCCTATCCTATCCTCTATCCTATCCTATCCTCTATCCTATCCTATCCTCTATCATATCCTATCCTCTATCCTATCCTATCCTCTGTCCTATCCTATCCTCTATCCTATCCTATCCTCTATCCTATCCTATCCTCTATCCTATCCTATCGTACCCTCTATCGTATCCAATCCTCTATCCTATCCAATCCTCTATCCTATCCTATCCTCTATACTATCCTATCCTCTATCGTCTCCTATCCTGTATCCGATCCAATCCCCTATCCTCTATCCTATCCTATTCTCTATCCTATCCTCATTCCTATCGTATCCTCTATCCTATCCTATCCTCTATCCTATCCTATCCTCTGTCCTGTCCTATCCTCTATCCTATCCTATTCTCTATCCTATGCTATCGTATCCTCTATCTTATCCTATCCTCTATCCTTTCCTATCCTCTATCCTATCCTATCCTCTATCCTATCCTATCCTCCATCCTATCCAATCCCCTATCATATCCTCTATCCGATCCTATCCTCTATCCTATCCTATCCTCTACCCTATTCTATCCTCTATCCTATCCTATCCTCTATCCTATCCTATCCTCTATCCTATCCTATCCTTTATCCTATCCTATCCTCTATCCTATCCTATCCTCTATCCTATCCTATCCTCTATCCTATCCTATCCTCTATCCTATCCTATCCTCTATCTTATCCTATCCTCTATCGTATCCTATACTCTATCCTATACTATCCTCTATCCCATCCTATCCTCTATCCTATCATATCCTCTATCCTATCCTATCCTCTATACTATCCTATCCTCTATCGTCTCCTATCCTGTATACGATCCAATCCCCTATCCTCTATCCTATCCTATTCTCTATCCTATCCTCATTCCTATCGTATCCTCTATCCTATCCTATCCTCTATCCTATCCTATCCTCTGTCCTGTCCTATCCTCTATCCTATCCTATTCTCTATCCTATCCTATCGTATCCTCTATCTTATCCTATCCTCTATCCTTTCCTATCCTCTATCCTATCCTATCCTCTATCCTATCCTATCCTCCATCCTATCCAATCCCCTAACATATCCTCTATCCGATCCTATCCTCTATCATATCCTATCCTCTACCCTATTCTATCCTCTATACTATCCTATCCTCTATCCTAACCTATCCTCTATCCTATCCTATTCTCTATCCTATTGTATCCTATCCTGTACCGCCTCCTATCCTGTATCCGATCCAATCCCCTATCGTCTCCCGTATCATATTCTCTATCCTATCCTCTATCCTATCCAATCCTCTGTCCTATCCTATCCTCTATCATATCCTTTCCTCTTTCCTATAATATCATCTATCCTATCCTATCCTCTATCGTCTCCTATCATCTATCCTATCCAATCCCCTATGATATCCTCTTTTCAATCCTATCCTCTATCCTATCCTATCCTGTCCTCTATCCTATCCTATCCTCTATCCTATCCTATCCTCTATCCTATCCTATCCTCTATCCTATCCTATCCTCTATCCTATCCTATCCTCTATCTTATCCTATCCTCTATCCTATCCAATCCTCTGTCCTATCCTATCCTCTACAATATCGTATCCTCTATCATATCCTTTCCTCTTTCCTATAATATCATCTATCCTATCCTATCCTCTATCTTATCCTATCCTCTATCCTATCCTATCATCTATCCTATCCTATCCTCTATCCTATCCTATCCTCTATCCTAACCTATCCTCTATCCTATCCTATCCTCTATCCTATCCAATCCTCTATCCTATCCTCTATCCTATCCTATCCTCTATCCTATCCAATCCTCTATCCTATCCTCTATCCTATCCTCTATCCTATCCTATCGTACCCTCTATCGTATCCAATCCTCTATCCTATCCAATCCTCTATCCTATCCCATCCTCTATCCTATCCTATCCTCTATCGTCTCCTATCATCTATCCTATCCAATCCCCTATGATATCCTCTATCCTATCCTATCCTCTATCATATCCTATCGTATCCCCTATCGTATCCTATCCTCTATCCTATCCTATCCTCTATCCTATTCTATCCTCTATCCTATCCTATCCTCTATCCTATCCAATCCTCTATCCTATCCTCTATCCTATCCTATCCTCTATCCTATCCAATCCTCTATCCTATCCTCTATCCTATCCTATCCTCTATCATATCCTATCCTCTATCCTATTGTATCCTCTATCCTATCCTATCCTCTATCAAATCCTATCCTCTATCGTCTCCTATCATCTATCCTATCCAATCCCCTATGATATCCTCTATCCAATCCTATCCTCTACCCTATCCTATCCTCTATCCTATCCTCTATCCTATCCTATCCTCTATCCTATCCTATCCTCTATCCTATCCAATCCTCTGTCCTATCCTATCCTCTATAATATCGTATCCTCTATCATATCCTTTCCTCTTTCCTATAATATCATCTATCCTATCCTATCCTCTATCGTCTCCTATCATCTATCCTATCCAATCCCCTATGATATCCTCTGTCCAATCCTATCCTCTATCCTATCCTATCCTCTATCCTATCCTATCCTCTCTCCTATCCTATCCTCTATCTTATCCTATCTTCTATCCTATCCTATCCTCTATCCTATCCTATCCTCTATCCTATCCTATCCTCTATCGTCTCCTATCATCTATCCTATCCAATCCCCTATGATATCCTCTATCCAATCCTATCCTCTATCCTACCCTATCCTCTATCCTATCCTATCCTCTATCCTATCCTATCCTCTATCTTATCCTATCCTCTATCCTATCCAATCCTCTATCCTATCCTCTATCCGATCCTATCTTCTATCCTATCCTATCCTCTATCATATCCTATCCTCTATCCTATCCAATCCTCTGTCCTATCCTATGCTCTATAATATCGTATCCTCTATCATATCCTTTCCTCTTTCCTATAATATCATCTATCCTATCCTATCCTCTATCGTCTCCTATCATCTATCCTATCCAATCCCCTATGATATCCTCTATCCAATCCTATCCTCTATGCTATCCTATCCTCTATCCTATCCTATCCTCTATCCTATCCTATCCTCTATCCTATCCTATCCTCTATCTTATCCTATCCTCTATCCTATCCAATCCTCTATCCTATCCAATCCTCTATCCTATCCTCTATCCTATCCTATCCTCTATCATATCCTATCCTCTATCCTATTGTATCCTCTATCCTATCCTATCCTCTACAATATCGTATCCTCTATCATATCCTTTCCTCTTTCCTATAATATCATCTATCCTATCCTATCCTCTATCTTATCCTATCCTCTATCCTATCCTATCATGTATCCTATCCTATCCTCTATCCTATCCTATACTCTATCATATCCTATCCTCTATCCTATCCTATCCTCTATCCTATCCTATCCTCTATCCTATCCTATCCTCTATCCTATCCTATCCTCTATCCTATCCTATCGTACCCTCTATCGTATCCAATCCTCTATCCTATCCTATCTTCTATCCTATCCTATCCTCTATACTATCCTAGCCTCTATAGTCTCCTATCCTGTATCCGATCCAATTCCCTATCCTCTATCCTATCCTATTCTCTATCCTATCCTCATTCCTATCGTATCCTCTATCCTATCCTATCCTCTATCCTATCCTATCCTATCCTCTGTCCTGTCCTATCCTCTATCCTATCCTATTCTCTATCCTATCCTATCGTATCCTCTATCCTATCGTATCCTCTATCCTATCCTATCCTCTATCCTATCCTACCCTCTATCCTATCCTATCGTATCCTCTATCGTATCCTATCCTATCCTCTATCATATCCTATCCTCTATCGTATCCTATCCTCTATCCTATCCTATCCTCTATCGTCTCCTATCATCTATCCTATCCAATCCCCTATGATATCCTCTATCCTATCCTATCCTCTATCCTATCCTATCCTCTATCCTATCCTATTCTCTATCCTATCCTATCATCTATCCTATCCTATCCTCTTTCCTATAATATCATCTATCCTATCCTATCCTCTATCTTATCCTATCCTCTATCCTATCCTATCATCTATCCTATCCTATCCTCTATCCTATCCTATCCTCTATCCTATCCTATCCTCTATCATATCCTATCCTCTATCCTATCCTATCCTCTGTCCTATCCTATCCTCTATCCTATCCTATCCTCTATCCTATCCTATCCTCTATCCTATCCTATCGTACCCTCTATCGTATCCAATCCTCTATCCTATCCAATCCTCTATCCTATCCTATCCTCTATACTATCCTATCCTCTATCGTCTCCTATCCTGTATCCGATCCAATCCCCTATCCTCTATCCTATCCTATTCTCTATCCTATCCTCATTCCTATCGTATCCTCTATCCTATCCTATCCTCTATCCTATCCTATCCTCTGTCCTGTCCTATCCTCTATCCTATCCTATTCTCTATCCTATCCTATCGTATCCTCTATCCTATCGTATCCTGTATCCTATCCTATCCTCTATCCTATCCTACCCTCTTTCCTATCCTATCGTATCCTCTATCGTATCCTATCCTCTATCCTATCCTATCCTCTATCATATCCTATCCTCTATCCTATCCTATCCTCTATCCTATCCTATCCTCTATCGTCTCCTATCATCTATCCTATCCAATCCCCTATGATATCCTCTATCCTATCCTATCCTCTATCCTATCCTATCCTCTATCATATCCTGTCGTATCCCCTATCGTATCCTATCCTCTATCCTATCCTATCCTCTATCCTATTCTATCCTCTATCCTATCCTATCCTCTATCCTATCCAATCCTCTATCCTATCCTCTATCCTATCCTATCCTCTATCCTATCCAATCCTCTAACCTATCCTCTATCCTATCCTATCCTCTATCATATCCTATCCTCTATCCTATTGTATCCTCTATCCTATCCTATCCTCTATCCTATCCTATCCTCTATTGTCTCCTATCATCTATCCTATCCAATCCCCTATGATATCCTCTATCCAATCCTATCCTCTATCCTATCCTATCCTCTATCCTATCCTATCCTCTATCCTATCCAATCCCCTGTCCTATCCTATCTTCTATAATATCGTACCCTCTATCATATCCTTTCCTCTTTCCTATAATATCATCTATCCTATCCTATCCTCTATCGTCTCCTATCCTCTATCCTATCCTATCCTCTATCATATCCTATAATCTATCCTATCCTATCCTCTATCCTATCCTATCCTCTATCCTATCCTATCCTCTATCCTATCCTATCCTCTATCCTATCCTATCCTCTATCCTATCCTATCCTCTATCCTATCCTATCCTCTATCCTATCCTATCCTCTATCCTATCCTATCGTACCCTCTTTCGTATCCAATCCTCTATCCTATCCAATCCTCTATCCTATCCTATCCTCTATACTATCCTATCCTCTATCGTCTCCTATCCTGTATCCGATCCAATCCCCTATCCTCTATCCTATCCTATTCTCTATCCTATCCTCATTCTTATCGTATCCTCTATCCTATCCTATCATCTATCCTATCCTATCCTCTGTCCTGTCCTATCCTCTATCCTATCCTATTCTCTATCCTATCCTATCGTATCCTCTATCCTATCGTATCCTCTATCCTATCCTATCCTCTATCCTATCCTACCCTCTATCCTATCCTATCGTATATTCTATCGTATCCTATCCTCTATCCTATCCTATCCTCTATCCTATCCAATCCTCTATCCTATCCTCTATCCTATCCAATCCTCTATCCTATCCTCTATCCTATCCTATCCTCTATCATATCCTATCCTCTATCCTATTGTATCCTCTATCCTATCCTATCCTCTACAATATCGTATCCTCTATCATATCCTTTCCTCTTTCCTATAATATCATCTATCCTAACCTATCCTCTATCTTATCCTATCCTCTATCCTATCCTATCATCTATCCTATCCTATCCTCTATCCTATCCTATCCTCTATCCTATCCTATCCTCTATCATATCCTATCCTCTATCCTATTGTATCCTCTATCCTATCCTATCCTCTACAATATCGTATCCTCTATCATATCCTTTCCTCTTTCCTATAATATCATCTATCCTATCCTATCCTCTATCTTATCCTATCCTCTATCCTATCCTATCATCTATCCTATCCTATCCTCTATCCTATCCTATCCTCTATCCTAACCTATCCTCTATCCTATCCTATCCTCTATCCTATCCAATCCTCTATCCTATCCTCTATCCTATCCTATCCTCTATCCTATCCAATCCTCTATCCTATCCTCTATCCTATCCTCTATCCTATCCTATCGTACCCTCTATCGTATCCAACCCTCTATCCTATCCAATCCTCTATCCTATCCCATCCTCTATCCTATCCTATCCTCTATCGTCTCCTATCATCTATCCTATCCAATCCCCTATGATATCCTCTATCCTATCCTATCCTCTATCATATCTTATCGTATCCCCTATCGTATCCTATCCTCTATCCTATCCTATCCTCTATCCTATTCTATCCTCTATCCTATCCTATCCTCTATCCTATCCAATCCTCTATCCTATCCTCTATCGTATCCTATCCTCTATCCTATCCAATCCTCTATCCTATCCTCTATCCTATCCTATCCTCTATCATATCCTATCCTCTATCCTATTGTATCCTCTATCCTATCCTATCCTCTATCAAATCCTATCCTCTATCGTCTCCTATCATCTATCCTATCCAATCCCCTATGATATCCTCTATCCAATCCTATCCTCTACCCTATCCTATCCTCTATCCTATCCTATCCTCTATCCTATCCTATCCTCTATCCTATCCAATCCTCTGTCCTATCCTATCCTCTATAATATCGTATCCTCTATCATATCCTTTCCTCTTTCCTATAATATCATCTATCCTATCCTATCCTCTATCGTCTCCTATCATCTATCCTATCCAATCCCCTATGATATCCTCTGTCCAATCCTATCCTCTATCCTATCCTATCCTCTATCCTATCCTATCCTCTATCCTATCCTATCCTCTATCCTATCCTATCCTCTATCTTATCCTATCCTCTATCCTATCCAATCCTCTATCCTATCCAATCCTCTATCCTATCCTCTATCCTATCCTATCCTCTATCATATCCTATCCTCTATCCTATTGTTTCCTCTATCATATCCTATCCTCTACAATATCGTATCCTCTATCATATCCTTTCCTCTTTCCTATAATATCATCTATCCTATCCTATCCTCTATCTTATCCTATCCTCTATCCTATCCTATCATCTATTCTATCCTATCCTCTATCCTATCCTATCCTCTATCCTATCCTATCCTCTATCATATCCTATCCTCTATCCTATCCTATCCTCTATCCTATCCTATCCTCTATCCTATCCTATCCTCTATCCTATCCTATCCTCTATCCTATCCTATCGTACCCTCTATCGTATCCAATCCTCTATCCTATCCAATCCTCTATCCTATCCTGTCCTCTATACTATCCTATCCTCTATCGTCTCCTATCCTGTATCCGATCCAATCCCCTATCCTCTATCCTATCCTATTCTCTATCCTATCCTCATTCCTATCGTATCCTCTATCCTATCCTATCCTCTATCCTATCCTATCCTCTGTCCTGTCCTATCCTCTATCCTATCCTATTCTCTATCCTATCCTATCGTATCCTCTATCCTATCGTATCCTCTATCCTATCCTATCCTCTATCCTATCCTACCCTCTATCCTATCCTATCGTATATTCTATCGTATCCTATCCTCTATCCTATCCTATCCTCTATCATATCCTATCCTCTATCCTATCCTATCCTCTATCCTATCCTATCCTCTATCGTCTCCTATCATCTATCCTATCCAATCCCCTATGATATCCTCTATCCTATCCTATCCTCTATCCTATCCTATCATCTATCCTATCCTAACCTCTATCATATCCTATCGTATCCCATATCGTATCCTATCCTCTATCCTATCCTATCCTCTATCCTATTCTATCCTCTATCCTATCCTATCCTCTATCCTATCCAATCCTCTATCCTATCCTCTATCCTATCCTATCCTCTATCCTATCCAATCCTCTATCCTATCCTCTATCCTATCCTATCCCCTATCTTATCCTATCCTCTATCCTATTGTATCCTCTATCCTATCCTTTCCTCTTTCCTATAATATCATCTATCCTATCCTATCCTCTATCGTCTCCTATCATCTATCCTATCCAATCCCCTATGATATCCTCTATCCAATCCTATCCTCTATGCTATCCTATCCTCTATCCTATCCTATCCTCTATCCTATCCTATCCTCTATCCTATCCTATCCTCTATCTTATCCTATCCTCTATCCTATCCAATCCTCTATCCTATCCAATCCTCTATCCTATCCTCTATCCTATCCTATCCTCTATCATATCCTATCCTCTATCCTATTGTATCCTCTATCCTATCCTATCCTCTACAATATCGTATCCTCTATCATATCCTTTCCTCTTTCCTATAATATCATCTATCCTATCCTATCCTCTATCTTATCCTATCCTCTATCCTATCCTATCATGTATCCTATCCTATCCTCTATCCTATCCTATACTCTATCATATCCTATCCTCTATCCTATCCTATCCTCTATCCTATCCTATCCTCTATCCTATCCTATCCTCTATCCTATCCTATCGTACCCTCTATCGTATCCAATCCTCTATCCTATCCTATCTTCTATCCTATCCTATCCTCTATACTATCCTAGCCTCTATAGTCTCCTATCCTGTATCCGATCCAATTCCCTATCCTCTATCCTATCCTATTCTCTATCCTATCCTCATTCCTATCGTATCCTCTATCCTATCCTATCCTCTATCCTATCCTATCCTATCCTCTGTCCTGTCCTATCCTCTATCCTATCCTATTCTCTATCCTATCCTATCGTATCCTCTATCCTATCGTATCCTCTATCCTATCCTATCCTCTATCCTATCCTACCCTCTATCCTATCCTATCGTATCCTCTATCGTATCCTATCCTATCCTCTATCATATCCTATCCTCTATCCTATCCTATCCTCTATCCTATCCTATCCTCTATCGTCTCCTATCATCTATCCTATCCAATCCCCTATGATATCCTCTATCCTATCCTATCCTCTATCCTATCCTATCCTCTATCCTATCCTATTCTCTATCCTATCCTATCATCTATCCTATCCTATCCTCTTTCCTATAATATCATCTATCCTATCCTATCCTCTATCTTATCCTATCCTCTATCCTAACCTATCATCTATCCTATCCTATCCTCTATCCTATCCTATCCTCTATCCTATCCTATCCTCTATCATATCCTATCCTCTATCCTATCCTATCCTCTATCCTATCCTATCCTCTATCCTATCCTATCCTCTATCCTATCCTATCCTCTATCCTATCCTATCCTCTATCCTATCCTATCGTACCCTCTATCGTATCCAATCCTCTATCCTATCCAATCCTCTATCCTATCCTATCCTCTATACTATCCTATCCTCTATCGTCTCCTATCCTGTATCCGATCCAATCCCCTATCCTCTATCCTATCCTATTCTCTATCCTATCCTCATTCCTATCGTATCCTCTATCCTATCCTATCCTCTATCCTATCCTATCCTCTGTCCTGTCCTATCCTCTATCCTATCCTATTCTCTATCCTATCCTATCGTATCCTCTATCCTATCGTATCCTGTATCCTATCCTATCCTCTATCCTATCCTACCCTCTTTCCTATCCTATCGTATCCTCTATCGTATCCTATCCTCTATCCTATCCTATCCTCTATCATATCCTATCCTCTATCCTATCCTATCCTCTATCCTATCCTATCCTCTATCGTCTCCTATCATCTATCCTATCCAATCCCCTATGATATCCTCTATCCTATCCTATCCTCTATCCTATCCTATCCTCTATCATATCCTATCGTATCCCCTATCGTATCCTATCCTCTATCCTATCCTATCCTCTATCCTATTCTATCCTCTATCCTATCCTATCCTCTATCCTATCCAATCCTCTATCCTATCCTCTATCCTATCCTATCCTCTATCCTATCCAATCCTCTAACCTATCCTCTATCCTATCCTATCCTCTATCATATCCTATCCTCTATCCTATTGTATCCTCTATCCTATCCTATCCTCTATCCTATCCTATCCTCTATCGTCTCCTATCATCTATCCTATCCAATCCCCTATGATATCCTCTATCCAATCCTATCCTCTATCCTATCCTATCCTCTATCCTATCCTATCCTCTATCCTATCCTATCCTCTATCCTATCCTATCCTCTATCCTATCCAATCCCCTGTCCTATTCTATCTTCTATAATATCGTACCCTCTATCATATCCTTTCCTCTTTCCTATAATATCATCTATCCTATCCTATCCTCTATCGTCTCCTATCCTCTATCCTATCCTATCCTCTATCATATCCTATAATCTATCCTATCCTATCCTCTATCCTATCCTATCCTCTATCCTATCCTATCCTCTATCCTATCCTATCCTCTATCCTATCCTATCCTCTATCCTATCCTATCGTACCCTCTATCGTATCCAATCCTCTATCCTATCCAATCCTCTATCCTATCCTATCCTCTATACTATCCTATCCTCTATCGTCTCCTATCCTGTATCCGATCCAATCCCCTATCCTCTATCCTATCCTATTCTCTATCCTATCCTCATTCTTATCGTATCCTCTATCCTATCCTATCATCTATCCTATCCTATCCTCTGTCCTGTCCTATCCTCTATCCTATCCTATTCTCTATCCTATCCTATCGTATCCTCTATCCTATCGTATCCTCTATCCTATCCTATCCTCTATCCTATCCTACCCTCTATCCTATCCTATCGTATATTCTATCGTATCCTATCCTCTATCCTATCCTATCCTCTATCCTATCCAATCCTCTATCCTATCCTCTATCCTATCCAATCCTCTATCCTATCCTCTATCCTATCCTATCCTCTATCATATCCTATCCTCTATCCTATTGTATCCTCTATCCTATCCTATCCTCTACAATATCGTATCCTCTATCATATCCTTTCCTCTTTCCTATAATATCATCTATCCTAACCTATCCTCTATCTTATCCTATCCTCTATCCTATCCTATCATCTATCCTATCCTATCCTCTATCCTATCCTATCCTCTATCCTATCCTATCCTCTATCATATCCTATCCTCTATCCTATTGTATCCTCTATCCTATCCTATCCTCTACAATATCGTATCCTCTATCATATCCTTTCCTCTTTCCTATAATATCATCTATCCTATCCTATCCTCTATCTTATCCTATCCTCTATCCTATCCTATCATCTATCCTATCCTATCCTCTATCCTATCCTATCCTCTATCCTAACCTATCCTCTATCCTATCCTATCCTCTATCCTATCCAATCCTCTATCCTATCCTCTATCCCATCCTATCCTCTATCCTATCCAATCCTCTATCCTATCCTCTATCCTATCCTCTATCCTATCCTATCGTACCCTCTATCGTATCCAATCCTCTATCCTATCCAATCCTCTATCCTATCCCATCCTCTATCCTATCCTATCCTCTATCGTCTCCTATCATCTATCCTATCCAATCCCCTATGATATCCTCTATCCTATCCTATCCTCTATCATATCCTATCGTATCCCCTATCGTATCCTATCCTCTATCCTATCCTATCCTCTATCCTATTCTATCCTCTATCCTATCCTATCCTCTATCCTATCCAATCCTCTATCCTATCCTCTATCCTATCCTATCCTCTATCCTATCCAATCCTCTATCCTATCCTCTATCCTATCCTATCCTCTATCATATCCTATCCTCTATCCTATTGTATCCTCTATCCTATCCTATCCTCTATCAAATCCTATCCTCTATCGTCTCCTATCATCTATCCTATCCAATCCCCTATGATATCCTCTATCCAATCCTATCCTCTACCCTATCCTATCCTCTATCCTATCCTATCCTCTATCCTATCCTATCCTCTATCCTATCCAATCCTCTGTCCTATCCTATCCTCTATAATATCGTATCCTCTATCATATCCTTTCCTCTTTCCTATAATATCATCTATCCTATCCTATCCTCTATCGTCTCCTATCATCTATCCTATCCAATCCCCTATGATATCCTCTGTCCAATCCTATCCTCTATCCTATCCTATCCTCTATCCTATCCTATCCTCTATCCTATCCTATCCTCTATCCTATCCTATCCTCTATCTTATCCTATCCTCTATCCTATCCAATCCTCTATCCTATCCAATCCTCTATCCTATCCTCTATCCTATCCTATCCTCTATCATATCCTATCCTCTATCCTATTGTTTCCTCTATCATATCCTATCCTCTACAATATCGTATCCTCTATCATATCCTTTCCTCTTTCCTATAATATCATCTATCCTATCCTATCCTCTATCTTATCCTATCCTCTATCCTATCCTATCATCTATTCTATCCTATCCTCTATCCTATCCTATCCTCTATCCTATCCTATCCTCTATCATATCCTATCCTCTATCCTATCCTATCCTCTATCCTATCCTATCCTCTATCCTATCCTATCCTCTATCCTATCCTATCGTACCCTCTATCGTATCCAATCCTCTATCCTATCCAATCCTCTATCCTATCCTGTCCTCTATACTATCCTATCCTCTATCGTCTCCTATCCTGTATCCGATCCAATCCCCTATCCTCTATCCTATCCTATTCTCTATCCTATCCTCATTCCTATCGTATCCTCTATCCTATCCTATCCTCTATCCTATCCTATCCTCTGTCCTGTCCTATCCTCTATCCTATCCTATTCTCTATCCTATCCTATCGTATCCTCTATCCTATCGTATCCTCTATCCTATCCTATCCTCTATCCTATCCTACCCTCTATCCTATCCTATCGTATATTCTATCGTATCCTATCCTCTATCCTATCCTATCCTCTATCATATCCTATCCTCTATCCTATCCTATCCTCTATCCTATCCTATCCTCTATCGTCTCCTATCATCTATCCTATCCAATCCCCTATGATATCCTCTATCCTATCCTATCCTCTATCCTATCCTATCATCTATCCTATCCTAACCTCTATCATATCCTATCGTATCCCATATCGTATCCTATCCTCTATCCTATCCTATCCTCTATCCTATTCTATCCTCTATCCTATCCTATCCTCTATCCTATCCAATCCTCTATCCTATCCTCTATCCTATCCTATCCTCTATCCTATCCAATCCTCTATCCTATCCTCTATCCTATCCTATCCCCTATCATATCCTATCCTCTATCCTATTGTATCGTCTATCCTATCCTATCCTCTACAATATCGTATCCTCTATCATATCCTTTCCTCTTTCCTATAATATCATCTATCCTATCCTATCCTCTATCTTATCCTATCCTCTATCCTATCCTATCATCTATCCTATCCTATCCTCTATCCTATCCTATCGTCTATCCTATCCTATCCTCTATCATATCCTATCCTCTATCCTATCCTATCCTCTATCCTATCCTATCCTCTATCTTATCCTATCCTCTATCCTATCCAATCCTCTATCCTATCCAATCCTCTATCCTATCCTCTATCCTATCCTATCCTCTATCCTATCCAATCCTCTATCCTATCCTCTATCCTATCCTATCCCCTATCATATCCTATCCTCTATCCTATTGTATCCTCTATCCTATCCTATCCTCTACAATATCGTATCCTCTATCATATCCTTTCCTCTTTCCTATAATATCATCTATCCTATCCTATCCTCTATCTTATCCTATCCTCTATCATATCCTTTCCTCTTTCCTATAATATCATCTATCCTATCCTATCCTCTATCTTATCCTATCCTCTATCCTATCCTATCATCTATCCTATCCTATCCTTTATCCTATCCTATCGTCTATCCTATCCTATCCTCTATCATATCCTATCCTCTATCCTATCCTATCCTCTATCCTATCCTATCCTCTATCCTATCCTATCATCTATCCTATCCTATCCTTTATCCTATCCTATCATCTATCCTATCCTATCCTCTATCCTATCCTATCCTCTATCCTATCCTATCCTCTATCATAACCTATCCTCTATCCTATCCTATCCTCTATCCTATCCTATCGTACCCTCTATCGTATCCAATCCTCTATCCTATCCAATCCTCTATCCTATCCTATCCTCTATACTATCCTATCCTCTATCGTCTCCTATCCTGTATCCGATCCAATCCCCTATCCTCTATCCTATCCTATTCTCTATCCTATCCTCTATCATAACCTATCCTCTATCCTATCCTATTTTTTTTTTTTTTTTTTTTTTTTTTTTCGAGGAGGTAATCTCGTTACGGATACCCGAACCCCCCCGGGGGGGGGGGGTGGTCCGGGTTATGTGGGACTCCTCGGCTGGTTGGTGCAACGCCGAGTATACCCACTAACTCCTCCCCGTCCGTCCCTAGACTCCTGGGGGCACCCGTGCTCTGCGCGCGCATGTCAATCCGGTGTGCCCCCGATCCTCTATCCTATCCTATCCTCTATCCTATCCTATCCTCTATCGTCTCCTATCATCTATCCTATCCAATCCCCTATGATATCCTCTATCCTATCCTATCCTCTATCCTATCCTATCCTCTATCCTATCCAATCCTCTGTCCTATCCTATCCTCTATAATATCGTATCCTCTATCATATCCTTTCCTCTTTCCTATAATATCATCTATCCTATCCTATCCTCTATCGTCTCCTATCATCTATCCTATCCAATCCCCTATGATATCCTCTATCCAATCCTATCCTCTATCCTATCCTATCCTCTATCCTATCCTATCCTCTATCCTATCCTATCCTCTATCCTATCCTATCCTCTATCCTATCCTATCCTCTATCTTATCCTATCCTCTATCCTATCCAATCCTCTATCCTATCCAATCCTCTATCCTATCCTCTATCCTATCCTATCCTCTATCATATCCTATCCTCTATCCTATTGTTTCCTCTATCATATCCTATCCTCTACAATATCGTATCCTCTATCATATCCTTTCCTCTTTCCTATAATATCATCTATCCTATCCTATCCTCTATCTTATCCTATCCTCTATCCTATCCTATCATCTATTCTATCATATCCTCTATCCTATCCTATCCTCTATCCTATCCTATCCTCTATCATATCCTATCCTCTATCCTATCCTATCCTCTATCCTATCCTATCCTCTATCCTATCCTATCCTCTATCCTATCCTATCCTCTATCCTATCCTATCCTCTATCCTATCCTATCGTACCCTCTATCGTATCCAATCCTCTATCCTATCCAATCCTCTATCCTATCCTGTCCTCTATACTATCCTATCCTCTATCGTCTCCTATCCTGTATCCGATCCAATCCCCTATCCTCTATCCTATCCTATTCTCTATCCTATCCTCATTCCTATCGTATCCTCTATCCTATCCTATCCTCTATCCTATCCTATCCTCTGTCCTGTCCTATCCTCTATCCTATCCTATTCTCTATCCTATCCTATCGTATCCTCTATCCTATCGTATCCTCTATCCTATCGTATCCTCTATCCTATCCTATCCTCTATCCTATCCTGCCCTCTATCCTATCCTATCGTATATTCTATCGTATCCTATCCTCTATCCTATCCTATCCTCTATCATATCCTATCCTCTATCCTATCCTATCCTCTATCCTATCCTATCCTCTATCGTCTCCTATCATCTATCCTATCCAATCCCCTATGATATCCTCTATCCTATCCTATCCTCTATCCTATCCTATCATCTATCCTATCCTAACCTCTATCATATCCTATCGTATCCCATATCGTATCCTATCCTCTATCCTATCCTATCCTCTATCCTATTCTATCCTCTATCCTATCCTATCCTCTATCCTATCCAATCCTCTATCCTATCCTCTATCCTATCCTATCCTCTATCCTATCCAATCCTCTATCCTATCCTCTATCCTATCCTATCCCCTATCATATCCTATCCTCTATCCTATTGTATCCTCTATCCTATCCTATCCTCTACAATATCGTATCCTCTATCATATCCTTTCCTCTTTCCTATAATATCATCTATCCTATCCTATCCTCTATCTTATCCTATCCTCTATCCTATCCTATCATCTATCCTATCCTATCCTCTATCCTATCCTATCGTCTATCCTATCCTATCCTCTATCATATCCTATCCTCTATCCTATCCAATCCTCTATCCTATCCAATCCTCTATCCTATCCTCTATCCTATCCTATCCTCTATCATATCCTATCCTCTATCCTATTGTATCCTCTATCCTATCCTATCCTCTACAATATCGTATCCTCTATCATATCCTTTCCTCTTTCCTATAATATCATCTATCCTATCCTATCCTCTATCTTATCCTATCCTCTATCCTATCCTATCATCTATCCTATCCTATCCTCTATCCTATCCTATCCTCTATCCTATCCTATCCTCTATCATATCCTATCCTCTATCCTATCCTATCCTCTATCCTATCCTATCGTACCCTCTATCGTATCCAATCCTCTATCCTATCCAATCCTCTATCCTATCCTATCCTCTATACTATCCTATCCTCTATCGTCTCCTATCCTGTATCCGATCCAATCCCCTATCCTCTATCCTATCCTATTCTCTATCCTATCCTCATTCCTATCGTATCCTCTATCCTATCCTATCCTCTATCCTATCCTATCCTCTGTCCTGTCCTATCCTCTATCCTATCCTACCCTCTATCCTATCCTATGGTATATTCTATCGTATCCTATCCTCTATCCTATCCTATCCTCTATCATATCCTATCCTCTATCCTATCCTATCCTCTATCCTATCCTATCCTCTATCGTCTCCTATCATCTATCCTATCCAATCCCCTATGATATCCTCTATCCTATCCTATCCTCTATCCTATCCTATCATCTATCCTATCCTAACCTCTATCATATCCTATCGTATCCCATATCGTATCCTATCCTCTATCCTATCCTATCCTCTATCCTATTCTATCCTCTATCCTATCCTATCCTCTATCCTATCCAATCCTCTATCCTATCCTCTATCCTATCCTATCCTCTATCCTATCCAATCCTCTATCCTATCCTCTATCCTATCCTATCCCCTATCATATCCTATCCTCTATCCTATTGTATCCTCTATCCTATCCTATCCTCTACAATATCGTATCCTCTATCATATCCTTTCCTCTTTCCTATAATATCATCTATCCTATCCTATCCTCTATCCTATCCTATCCTCTATCTTATCCTATCCTCTATCCTATCCTATCCTCTATCCTATCCTATTCTCTATCCTATCCAATTCTCTATCCTATCCTCTATCCGATCCTATCTTCTATCCTATCCTATCCTCTATCATATCCTATCCTCTATCCTATCCTATCCTCTATCCTATCTTATCCTCTATCTTATCCTATCCTCTATCCTATCCTATCATCTATCCTATCCTATCTTCTATCCGATCTTTTCCTCTATCCTATCCTATCCTCTATCCGATCCTATCCTCTATCCTATCCTATCCTCTATCCTATCCTATCCTCTATACTATCCTATCCTCTATCCTATCCTATCCTCTATCCTATCCTATCCTCTATCCTATCCTATCCTCTATCCTATCCAATCCCCTATCCTATCCTCTATCCTATCCTATCCTCTATCTTATCCTATCCTCTATCCTATCCTATCCTCTACCCTATCCTATCCTCTATCCTATCCTATCATCTATCCTATCCTATCCTCTATCCTATCCTATCATCTACCCTATCCTATCCTCTATCCTATCCTATCCTCTATCCTATCCTATCCTCTATCCTATCCTATCCTCTATCCTATCCTATCGTACCCTCTATCGTATCCAATCCTCTATCCTATCCAATCCTCTATCCTATCCTGTCCTCTATACTATCCTATCCTCTATCGTCTCCTATCCTGTATCCGATCCAATCCCCTATCCTCTATCCTATCCTATTCTCTATCCTATCCTCATTCCTATCGTATCCTCTATCCTATCCTATCCTCTATCCTATCCTATCCTCTGTCCTGTCCTATCCTCTATCCTATCCTATTCTCTATCCTATCCTATCGTATCCTCTATCCTATCGTATCCTCTATCCTATCGTATCCTCTATCCTATCCTATCCTCTATCCTATCCTGCCCTCTATCCTATCCTATCGTATATTCTATCGTATCCTATCCTCTATCCTATCCTATCCTCTATCATATCCTATCCTCTATCCTATCCTATCCTCTATCCTATCCTATCCTCTATCGTCTCCTATCATCTATCCTATCCAATCCCCTATGATATCCTCTATCCTATCCTATCCTCTATCCTATCCTATCATCTATCCTATCCTAACCTCTATCATATCCTATCGTATCCCATATCGTATCCTATCCTCTATCCTATCCTATCCTCTATCCTATTCTATCCTCTATCCTATCCTATCCTCTATCCTATCCAATCCTCTATCCTATCCTCTATCCTATCCTATCCTCTATCCTATCCAATCCTCTATCCTATCCTCTATCCTATCCTATCCCCTATCATATCCTATCCTCTATCCTATTGTATCCTCTATCCTATCCTATCCTCTACAATATCGTATCCTCTATCATATCCTTTCCTCTTTCCTATAATATCATCTATCCTATCCTATCCTCTATCTTATCCTATCCTCTATCCTATCCTATCATCTATCCTATCCTATCCTCTATCCTATCCTATCGTCTATCCTATCCTATCCTCTATCATATCCTATCCTCTATCCTATCCAATCCTCTATCCTATCCAATCCTCTATCCTATCCTCTATCCTATCCTATCCTCTATCATATCCTATCCTCTATCCTATTGTATCCTCTATCCTATCCTATCCTCTACAATATCGTATCCTCTATCATATCCTTTCCTCTTTCCTATAATATCATCTATCCTATCCTATCCTCTATCTTATCCTATCCTCTATCCTATCCTATCATCTATCCTATCCTATCCTCTATCCTATCCTATCCTCTATCCTATCCTATCCTCTATCATATCCTATCCTCTATCCTATCCTATCCTCTATCCTATCCTATCGTACCCTCTATCGTATCCAATCCTCTATCCTATCCAATCCTCTATCCTATCCTATCCTCTATACTATCCTATCCTCTATCGTCTCCTATCCTGTATCCGATCCAATCCCCTATCCTCTATCCTATCCTATTCTCTATCCTATCCTCATTCCTATCGTATCCTCTATCCTATCCTATCCTCTATCCTATCCTATCCTCTGTCCTGTCCTATCCTCTATCCTATCCTACCCTCTATCCTATCCTATGGTATATTCTATCGTATCCTATCCTCTATCCTATCCTATCCTCTATCATATCCTATCCTCTATCCTATCCTATCCTCTATCCTATCCTATCCTCTATCGTCTCCTATCATCTATCCTATCCAATCCCCTATGATATCCTCTATCCTATCCTATCCTCTATCCTATCCTATCATCTATCCTATCCTAACCTCTATCATATCCTATCGTATCCCATATCGTATCCTATCCTCTATCCTATCCTATCCTCTATCCTATTCTATCCTCTATCCTATCCTATCGTCTATCCTATCCAATCCTCTATCCTATCCTCTATCCTATCCTATCCTCTATCCTATCCAATCCTCTATCCTATCCTCTATCCTATCCTATCCCCTATCATATCCTATCCTCTATCCTATTGTATCCTCTATCCTATCCTATCCTCTACAATATCGTATCCTCTATCATATCCTTTCCTCTTTCCTATAATATCATCTATCCTATCCTATCCTCTATCCTATCCTATCCTCTATCTTATCCTATCCTCTATCCTATCCTATCCTCTATCCTATCCTATTCTCTATCCTATCCAATTCTCTATCCTATCATCTATCCGATCCTATCTTCTATCCTATCCTATCCTCTATCATATCCTATCCTCTATCCTATCCTATCCTCTATCCTATCTTATCCTCTATCTTATCCTATCCTCTATCCTATCCTATCATCTATCCTATCCTATCTTCTATCCGATCTTTTCCTCTATCCTATCCTATCCTCTATCCGATCCTATCCTCTATCCTATCCTATCCTCTATCCTATCCTATCCTCTATACTATCCTATCCTCTATCCTATCCTATCCTCTATCCTATCCTATCCTCTATCCTATCCTATCCTCTATCCTATCCAATCCCCTATCCTATCCTCTATCCTATCCTATCCTCTATCTTATCCTATCCTCTATCCTATCCTATCCTCTACCCTATCCTATCCTCTATCCTATCCTATCATCTATCCTATCCTATCCTCTATCCTATCCTATCATCTACCCTATCCTATCCTCTATCCTATCCTATCCTCTATCCTATCCTATCCTCTATCTTATCCTATCCTCTATCCTATCCTATCCTCTATCCTATCCTATCCTCTATCCTTTCCTATCCTCTATCCTATCCTATCCTCTATCCTATCCTATCCTCTATCCTATCCTATCCCCTATCCTATCCTATCCTCTATGCTATCCTATCCTCTATTATATCCTATCCTCTATCCTATCCTACCCTCTATCCTATCCTTTCGTATCCTCTATCGCATCCTATCCTCTATCCTATCCTATCCTCTATCCTATCCTATCCTCTATAATATCGTATCCTCTATCATATCCTATCCTCATTCCTATAATATCATCTGTCCTATCCTATCCTCTATCCTATCCAATCCCCTATCCTATCCTCTATCGTATCCTATGCTCTATCCTATCCTATCCTCTATCCTATCCTATCCTCTATCGTATCCTATGGTCTATCCTATCCTATCCACTATCCTATCCTATCTTCTATCCTATCCTACCCTCTATCCTATCCTATCCTCTATCCTATCCTATACTCTATCCTATCCTATCCTCTATCCTATCCTATCCTCTATCCTATCCTATCCTCTATCTTATCCTATCCTCTATCCTATCCAATTCTCTATCCTATCCTCTATCCGATCCTATCTTCTATACTATCCTATCCTCTATCATATCCTATCCTCTATCCTATCCTATCCTCTATCCTATCTTATCCTCTATCTTATCCTATCGTCTATCCTATCATATCATCTATCCTATCCTATCTTCTATCCGATCTTATCCTCTATCCTATCCTATCCTCTATCCGATCCTATCCTCTATCCTATCCTATCCTCTATCCTATCCTATCCTCTATCCTATCCTATCCTCTATACTATCCTATCCTCTATCCTATCCTATCCTCTATCCTATCCTATCCTCTATCCTATCCAATCCCCTATCCTATCCTCTATCCTATCCTATCCTCTATCTTATCCTATCCTCTATCCTATCCTATCGTATCCTCTATCGTATCCTATCCTCTATCCTATCCTATACTCTATCCTATCCTATCCTCTATCCTATCCTATCCTCTATCCTATCCTATCCTCTATCTTATCCTATCCTCTATCCTATCCAATTCTCTATCCTATCCTCTATCCGATCCTATCTTCTATACTATCCTATCCTCTATCATATCCTATCCTCTATCCTATCCTATCCTCTATCCTATCTTATCCTCTATCTTATCCTATCCTCTATCCTATCCTATCATCTATCCGATCCTATCTTCTATACTATCCTATCCTCTATCATATCCTATCCTCTATCCTATCCTATCCTCTATCCTATCTTATCCTCTATCCTATCTTATCCTCTATCTTATCCTATCCTCTATCCTATCCTATCATCTATCCTATCCTATCTTCTATCCGATCTTATCCTCTATCCTATCCTATCCTCTATCCGATCCTATCCTCTATCCTATCCTATCCTCTATCCTATCCTATCTTCTATCCTATCCTATCCTCTATCATATCCTATCCTCTATCATATCCTATCCTCTATCCTATCCTATCCTCTATCCTATCTTATCCTCTATCTTATCCTATCCTCTATCCTATCCTATCATCTATCCTATCCTATCTTCTATCCTATCCTATCCTCTATCATATCCTATCCTCTATCCTATCCTATCCTCTATACTATCCTATCCTCTATCCTCTCCTATCCTGTATCCGATCCAATCCCCTATCCTCTATCCTATACTATTCTCTATCCTATCCTCATTCCTATCGTGTCCTCTATCCTATCCTATCCAATCCCCTATCCTATCCTCTATCCTATCCTATCCTCTATCTTACCCTATCCTCTAACCTATCCTATCATCTATCCTATCCTATCCTCTATCCTATCCTATCCTCTACCCTATCCTATCCTCTATCCTATCCTATCATCTATCCTATCCTATCCTCTATCCTATCCTATCATCTACCCTATCCTATCCTCTATCCTATCCTATCCTCTATCCTATCCTATCCTCTATCTTATCCTATCCTCTATCCTATCCTATCCTCTATCCTATCCTATCCTCTATCCTTTCCTATCCTCTATCCTATCCTATCCTCTATCCTATCCTATCCTCTATCCTATCCTATCCTCTAACCTATCCTATCCTCTATCATATCCTATCCTCTATCCTATCCTATCCTCTATCCTATCCTATCCTCTATCCTATCCTATTCTCTATCCTATTATATCCTATCCTGTACCGCCTGCTATCCTGTATCCGATCCAATCCCCTATCGTCTACCGTATCATATTCTCTATCCTATCCTCTATCCTATCCAATCCTCTGTCCTATCCTATCCTCTATAATATCGTATCCTCTATCATATCCTTTCCTCTTTCCTATAATATCATCTATCCTATCCTATCCTCTATCCTATCCTATCCTCTATCCTATCCTATCCTCTATTGTCTCCTATCTTCTATCCTATCCAATCCCCTATGATATCCTCTAACCAATCCTATCCTCTATCCTATCCTATCCTCTATCCTATCCTATCCTCTATCCTATCCTATTCTCTATCCTATCCTATCCTATCCTCTACCGTCTCCTATCCTGTATCCGATCCAATCCCCTATCGTCTACAGTATCATATTCTCTATCCTATCCAATCCTCTATCCTATCCGATCCTCTATCCTATCCTATCCTCTATACTATCCTATCCTCTATCCTATCCTATCCTCTATCCTATCCTATCCTCTATAATATCGTATCCTCTATCATATCCTATCCTCATTCCTATAATATCATCTGTCCTATCCTATCCTCTATCCTATCCAATCCACTATCCTATCCTCTATCCTATCCAATCCCCTATCCTATCCTCTATCCTATCCTATCCTCTATCCTTTCCTATCCTCTATCCTATTATATCCTCTATCGTATCCTATGCTCTATCCTATCCTATCCTCTATCCTATCCTATGCTCTATCCTATCATATCCTCTATATTATCGTTTCCTCTATCCTATCCTATCCTCTATCCTATCCTATCCTCTATGCTATCCTATCCTCTATCATATCCTATCCTCTATCCTATCCTATCCTCTATCCTATCCTATCCTCTATCCTATCCTACCCTCTATCCTATCCTTTCGTATCCTCTATCGCATCCTATCCTTTCGTATCCTCTATCGCATCCTATCCTCTATCCTATCCTATCCTCTATAATATCGTATCCTCTATCATATCCTATCCTCATTCCTATAATATCATCTGTCCTATCCTATCCTCTATCCTATCCAATCCCCTATCCTATCCTCTATCGTATCCTATGCTCTATCCTATCCTATCCTCTATCCTATCCTATCCTCTATCCTATCCTATCCTCTATCCTATCCTATCCTCTATCGTATCCTATGCTCCATCCTATCCTATCTTCTATCCTATCCTATCCTCTATCCTATTATATCCTCTATCGTATCCTATGCTCTATCCTATCCTATCCTCTATCCTTTCCTATCCTCTATCCTATTATATCCTCTATCGTATCCTATGCTCTATCCTATCCTATCCTCTATCCTATCCTATGCTCTATCCTATCCTATCCACTAACCTATCCTATCATCTATCCTATCCTATCCTCTATCCTATCCTATCCTCTACCCTATCCTATCCTCTATCCTATCCTATCCTCTATCGTATCCTATCCTCTATCCTATCCTATCCTCTATCCTATCCTATCCTCTATACTATCCTATCCTCTATCCTATCCTATCCTCTATCCTATCCTATCCTCTATAATATCGTATCCTCTATCATATCCTATCCTCATTCCTATAATATCATCTGTCCTATCCTATCCTCTATCCTATCCAATCCCCTATCCTATCCTCTATCCTATCCTATCCTCTATCGTATCCTATGCTCTATCCTATCCTATCTTCTATCCTATCCTATCCTCTATCCTGTCCTATCCTATCCTCTATCCTATGCTATCCAATATCCTATCCTATCCTCTATCCTTTCCTATCCTCTATCCTATTATATCCTCTATCGTATCCTATGCTCTATCCTATCCTATCCTCTATCCTATCCTATGTTCTATGCTATCATATCCTCTATCTTATCCTATCCTCTATCCTATCCTATCCTCTATCCTATCCTATCCTCAATGCTATCCTATCCTCTATCATATCCTATCCTCTATCCTATCCTATCCTCTATCCTATCCTATCCTCTATCGTATCCTATGCTCTATCCTATCCTATCTTCTATCCTATCCTATCCTCTATCCTGTCCTATCCTATCCTCTATCCTATGCTATCCTCTATCTTATCCTATCCTCTATCCAATCCTATCCTCTATCCTATCCTATCCTCTATCCTTTCCTATCCTCTATCCTATCCTATCCTGTATCCTATCCTATCCTCTATCCTATCCAATCCCCTATCATATCCTCTATCCGATCCTATCCTCTATCCTAACCTCTCCTCTACCCTATTCTATCCACTATCCTATCCTATCCTCTATCCTAACCTATCCTCTATCCTATCCTCTCCTCTATCCTATTATATCGTATCCTGTACCGCCTCCTATCCTGTATCCGATCCAATCCCCCATCGTCTACCGTATCATATTCTCTATCCTATCCTCTATCCTATCCAATCCTCTGTCCTATCCTATCCTCTATAATATCGTGTCTATCCTATCATATCCTCTATCTTATCCTATCCTCTATACTATCCTATCCTCTATCCTATCCTATCCTCTATCCTATCCTATCGTCTATCATATCCTATCCTCTATCCTCTCCTATCCTCTATCCTATCCTATCCTCTATCCTATCCTACCCTCTATCCTATCCTTTCGGATCCTCTATCGCATCCTATCCTCTATCCTATCCTATCCTCTATCCTATCCTATCCTCTATACTATCCTATCCTCTATCCTATCCTATCCTCTATCCTACCCTATCCTCTATAATATCGTATCCTCTATCATATCCTATCGTCATTCCTATAATATCATCTGTCCTATCCTATCCTCTATCCTATCCAATCCACTATCCTATCCTCTATCCTATCCAATCCCTTATCCTATCCTCTATCCTATGCTATCCTCTATCCTATCCTATCCTCTCTCCTTTCCTATCCTCTATCCTATTATATCCTCTATCGTATCCTATGCTCTATCCTTTCCTATCCTCTATCCTATCCTATGCTCTATCCTATCATATCCTCTATATTAACCTTTCCTCTATCCTATCCTATCCTCTATCCTATCCTATCCTCTATGCTATCCTATCCTCTATCATATCCTATCCTCTATCCTATCCTATCCTCTATCCTATCCTATCCTCTATCCTATCCTACCCTCTATCCTATCCTTTCGTATCCTCTATCGCATCCTATCCTTTCGTATCCTCTATCGCATCCTATCCTCTATCGCATCCTATCCTCTATCCTATCCTATCCTCTATCCTATCCTATCCTCTATAATATCGTATCCTCTATCATATCCTATCCTCATTCCTATAATATCATCTGTCCTATCCTATCCTCTATCCTATCCAATCCCCTATCCTATCCTCTATCGTATCCTATGCTCTATCCTATCCTATCCTCTATCCTATCCTATCCTCTATCCTATCCTATCCTCTATCGTATCCTATGCTCTATCCTATCCTATCTTCTATCCTATCCTATCCTCTGTCCTGTCCTATCCTATCCTCTATCCTATGCTATCCTCTATCCTATCCTATCCTCTATCCTTTCCTATCCTCTATCCTATTATATCCTCTATCGTATCCTATGCTCTATCCTATCCTATCCTCTATCCTATCCTATGCTCTATCCTATCCTATCCTCTATCATATCCTATCCTCTATCCTCTCCTATCCTCTATCCTATCCTATCCTCTATCCTATCCTACCCTCTATCCTATCCTTTCGGATCCTCTATCGCATCCTATCCTCTATCCTATCCTATCCTCTATCCTATCCTATCCTCTATACTATCCTATCCTCTATCCTATCCTATCCTCTATCCTATCCTATCCTCTATAATATCGTATCCTCTATCATATCCTATCGTCATTCCTATAATATCATCTGTCCTATCCTATCCTCTATCCTATCCAATCCACTATCCTATCCTCTATCCTATCCAATCCCCTATCCTATCCTCTATCCTATGCTATCCTCTATTATATCCTATCCTCTATCCTTTCCTATCCTCTATCCTATTATATCCTCTATCGTATCCTATGCTCTATCCTTTCCTATCCTCTATCCTATTCTATGCTCTATCCTATCATATCCTCTATATTACCCTTTCCTCTATCCTATCCTATCCTCTATCCTATCCTATCCTCTATGCTATCCTATCCTCTATCATATCCTATCCTCTATCCTATCCTATCCTCTATCCTATCCTATCCTCTATCCTATCCTACCCTCTATCCTATCCTTTCGTATCCTCTATCGCATCCTATCCTTTCGTATCCTCTATCGCATCCTATCCTCTATCCTATCCTATCCTCTATCCTATCCTATCCTCTATAATATCGTATCCTCTATCATATCCTATCCTCATTCCTATAATATCATCTGTCCTATCCTATCCTCTATCCTATCCAATCCCCTATCCTATCCTCTATCGTATCCTATGCTCTATCCTATCCTATCCTCTATCCTATCCTATCCTCTATCCTATCCTATCCTCTATCCTATCCTATCCTCTATCGTATCCTATCCTCTATCCTATCCTATCTTCTATCCTATCCTATCCTCTATCCTGTCCTATCCTATCCTCTATCCTATGATATCCTCTATCCTATCCTATCCTCTATCCTTTCCTATCCTCTATCCTATTATATCCTCTATCGTACCCTATGCTCTATCCTATCCTATCCTCTATCCTTTCCTATCCTCTATCCTATTATATCCTCTATCGTATCCTATGCTCTATCCTATCCTATCCTCCATCCTATCCTATGCTCTATCCTATCCTATCCACTAACCTATCCTATCATCTATCCTATCCTATCCTCTATCCTATCCTATCCTCTACCCTATCCTATCCTCTATCCTATCCTATCCTCTATCGTATCCTATCCTCTATCCTATCCTATCCTCTATCCTATCCTATCCTCTATACTATCCTATCCTCTATCCTATCCTATCCTCTGTCCTATCCTATCCTCTATAATATCGTATCCTCTATCATATCCTATCCTCATTCCTATAATATCATCTGTCCTATCCTATCCTCTATCCTATCCAATCCACTATCCTATCCGCTATCGTATCCTATGCTCTATCCTATCCTATCCTCTATCCTATCCTATCCTCTATCCTGTCCTATCCTATCCTCTATCCTATGCTATCCACTATCCTATCCTATCCTCTATCCTTTCCCATCCACTATCCTATTATATCCTCTATCGTATCCTATGCTCTATCCTATCCTATCCTCTATCCTATCCTATGTTCTATGCTATCATATCCTCTATCCTACCTATCCTCTATCTTATCCTATCCTCTATCCTATCCTATCCTCTATCCTATCCTATCCTCTATCCTTTCCTATCCTCTATCCTATCCTATCCTGTATCCTATCCTATCCTCTATCCTATCCAATCCCCTATCATATCCTCTATCCGATCCTATCCTCTATCCTAACCTCTCCTCTACCCTATTCTATTCTCTATCCTATCCTATCCTCTATCCTAACCTATCCTCTATCCTATCCTATTCTCTATCCTATTATATCCTATCCTGTACCGCCTCCTATCCTGTATCCGATCCAATCCCCTATCGTCTACCGTATCATATTCTCTATCCTATCCTCTATCCTATCCAATCCTCTGTCCTATCCTATCCTCTATAATATCGTATCCTCTATCATATCCTTTCCTCTTTCCTATAATATCATCTACCCTATCCTATCCTCTATCCTATCCTATCCTCTATCGTCTCCTATCATCTATCCTATCCAATCTCCTATGATATCCTCTATCCAATCCTATCCTCTATCCTATCCTATCCTCTATCCTATCCTATCCTCTATCCTATCCTATCCTCTATCCTATCCTATCCTCTATCCTATCCTATCCTCTATCCTATCCTATCCTCTATCCTATCCTATCCTCTATCCTATCCTATCGTATCCTCTATCGTATCCTATCCTCTATCTTATCCTATCCTATCCTCTATCCTATCCTATCGTATCCTCTATCGTATCCTATCCTCTATCTTATCCTATCGTATCCTCTATCGAATCCTATCCTCTATCCTATCCTATCCTCTATCCTATCCTATCCTCTATCCTATCCAATCCCCTATCCTATCAACTATCCTATCCTATCCTCTATCCTATCCTATCCTCTATCCTATCCTATCCTCTATCCTTTCCTATCCTCTATCCTATCCTATCCTGTATCCTATCCTATCCTCTATCCTATCCAATCCCCTATCATATCCTCTATCCGATCCAATCCTCTGTCCTATCCTATCCTCTATAATATCGTATCCTCTATCATATCCTTTCCTCTTTCCTATAATATCATCTATCCTATCCTATCCTCTATCCTATCCTATCCTCTATCGTCTCCTATCATCTATCCTATCCAATCCCCTATGATATCCTCTATCCAATCCTATCCTCTATCCTATCATATCCTCTATCCTATCCTATCGTATCCTGTATCGTATCCTATCCTCTATCTTATCCTATCCTATCCTCTGTCCTATCCTATCGTATCCTCTATCGTATCCTATCCTCTATCTTATCCTATCGTATCCTCTATCCTATCCTATCCTCTATCCTATCCAATCCCCTATCCTATCCTCTATCCTATCCTATCCTCTATCCTATCCTATCCTCTATCCTTTCCTATCCTCTATCCTATCCTATCCTGTATCCTATGCTATCCTCCATCCTATCCAATCCCCTATCATATCCTCTATCCGATCCTATCCTCTATCCTAACCTATCCTCTACCCTATTCTATCCTCTATCCTATCCTATCCTCTATCCTAACCTATCCTCTATCCTATCCTATTCTCTATCCTATTATATCCTATCCTGTACCGCCTCCTATCCTGTATCCGATCCAATCCCCTATCGTCTACCGCATCATATTCTCTATCCTATCCTTTATCCTATCCAATCCTCTGTCCTATCCTATCCTCTATAATATAGTATCCTCTATCATATCCTTTCCTCTTTCCTATAATATCATCTATCCTATCCTATCCTCTATCCTATCCTATCCTCTATCGTCTCCTATCATTTATCCTATCCAATCCCCTATGATATCCTCTATCCAATCCTATCCTCTATCCTATCCTCTCCTCTATCCTATCCTATCGTATCCTCTATCGTATCCTATCCTCTATCCTATCCTATCCTCTATCCTATCCTATCCTCTATACTTTCCTATTATCTATCCTCTCCTATCCTGTATCCGATCCAATCCCCTATCCTCTATCCTATACTATTCTCTATCCTATCCTCATTCCTATCGTATCCTCTATCCTATCCTATCCAATCCCCTTTCCTATCCTCTATCCTATCCTATCCTCTATCTTATCCTATCCTCTAACCTATCCGATCATCTATCCTATCCTATCCTCTATCCTATCCGATCCACTATCATATCCTATCCTCTATCCTATCCTATCCTCTATCCTATCCTATCCTCTATCCTATCCTATCCTCTATCCTATCCTATCCTCTATCCTATCCTATCCTCTATCCTATCCTATCGTATCCTCTATCGTATCCTATCCTCTATCTTATCCTATCCTCTATCCTATCCTATCATCTATCCTATCCTATCCTCTATCCTATCCTATCATCTACCCTATCCTATCCTCTATCCTATCCTATCCTCTATCCTACCTATCCTCTATCTTATCCTATCCTCTATCCCATCCTATCCTCTATCCTATCCTATCCTCTATCCTATCCTATCCTCTATCTTATCCTATCCTCTATCCTATCCAATTCTCTATCCTATCCTCTATCCGATCCTATCTTCTATCCTATTCTATCCTCTATCATATCCTATCCTCTATCCTATCCTATCCTCTATCCTATCTTATCCTCTATCTTATCCTATCCTCTATCCTATCCTATCCTCTATCCTATCCTATCCTCTATCCTATCCTATCGTATCCTCTATCGTATCCTATCCTCTATCCTATCCTATCCTCTATCCTATCCTATCCTCTATCCTATCCAATCCCCTATCCTATCCTCTATCCTATCCTATCCTCTATCTTATCCTATCCTCTATCCTATCCTATCATCCATCCTATCCTATCCTCTATCCTATCCTATCCTCTATCCTTTCCTATCCTCTATCCTATCCTATCCTGTATCCTATCCTATCCTCTATCCTATCCAATCCCCTATCATATCCTCTATCCGATCCTATCCTCTATCCTAACCTCTCCTCTACCCTATTCTATTCTCTATCCTATCCTATCCTCTATCCTAACCTATCCTCTATCCTATCCTATTCTCTATCCTATTATATCCTATCCTGTACCGCCTCCTATCCTGTATCCGATCCAATCCCCTATCGTCTACCGTATCATATTCTCTATCCTATCCTCTATCCTATCCAATCCTCTGTCCTATCCTATCCTCTATAATATCGTATCCTCTATCATATCCTTTCCTCTTTCCTATAATATCATCTACCTTGTCCTATCCTCTGTCCTATCCTATCCTCTATCGTCTCCTATCATCTATCCTATCCAATCTCCTATGATATCCTCTATCCAATCCTATCCTCTATCCTATCCTATCCTCTATCCTATCCTATCCTCTATCCTATCCTATCCTCTATCCTATCCTATCCTCTATCCTATCCTATCCTCTATCCTATCCTATCCTCTATCCTATCCTATCGTATCCTCTATCGTATCCTATCCTCTATCTTATCCTATCCTATCCTCTATCCTATCCTATCGTATCCTCTATCGTATCCTATCCTCTATCTTATCCTATCGTATCCTCTATCGAATCCTATCCTCTATCCTATCCTATCCTCTATCCTATCCTATCCTCTATCCTATCCAATCCCCTATCCTATCCTCTATCCTATCCTATCCTCTATCCTATCCTATCCTCTATCCTATCCTATCCTCTATCCTTTCCTATCCTCTATCCTATCCTATCCTGTATCCTATCCTATCCTCTATCCTATCCAATCCCCTATCATATCCTCTATCCGATCCAATCCTCTGTCCTATCCTATCCTCTATAATATCGTATCCTCTATCATATCCTTTCCTCTTTCCTATAATATCATCTATCCTATCCTATCCTCTATCCTATCCTATCCTCTATCGTCTCCTATCATCTATCCTATCCAATCCCCTATGATATCCTCTATCCAATCCTATCCTCTATCCTATCCTATCCTCTATCCTATCCTATCGTATCCTGTATCGTATCCTATCCTCTATCTTATCCTATCCTATCCTCTGTCCTATCCTATCGTATCCTCTATCGTATCCTATCCTCTATCTTATCCTATCGTATCCTCTATCCTATCCTATCCTCTATCCTATCCTATCCTCTATCCTATCCAATCCCCTATCCTATCCTCTATCCTATCCTATCCTCTATCCTATCCTATCCTCTATCCTTTCCTATCCTCTATCCTATCCTATCCTGTATCCTATGCTATCCTCCATCCTATCCAATCCCCTATCATATCCTCTATCCGATCCTATCCTCTATCCTAACCTATCCTCTACCCTATTCTATCCTCTATCCTATCCTATCCTCTATCCTAACCTATCCTCTATCCTATCCTATTCTCTATCCTATTATATCCTATCCTGTACCGCCTCCTATCCTGTATCCGATCCAATCCCCTATCGTCTACCGTATCATATTCTCTATCCTATCCTTTATCCTATCCAATCCTCTGTCCTATCCTATCCTCTATAATATAGTATCCTCTATCATATCCTTTCCTCTTTCCTATAATATCATCTATCCTATCCTATCCTCTATCCTATCCTATCCTCTATCCTATCCTATCCTCTATCGTCTCCTATCATTTATCCTATCCAATCCCCTATGATATCCTCTATCCAATCCTATCCTCTATCCTATCCTCTCCTCTATCCTATCCTATCGTATCCTCTATCGTATCCTATCCTCTATCCTATCCTATCCTCTATCCTATCCTATCCTCTATACTTTCCTATTATCTATCCTCTCCTATCCTGTATCCGATCCAATCCCCTATCCTCTATCCTATACTATTCTCTATCCTATCCTCATTCCTATCGTATCCTCTATCCTATCCTATCCAATCCCCTTTCCTATCCTCTATCCTATCCTATCCTCTATCTTATCCTATCCTCTAACCTATCCGATCATCTATCCTATCCTATCCTCTATCCTATCCGATCCACTATCATATCCTATCCTCTATCCTATCCTATCCTCTATCCTATCCTATCCTCTATCCTATCCTATCCTCTATCCTATCCTATCCTCTATCCTATCCTATCGTATCCTCTATCGTATCCTATCCTCTATCTTATCCTATCCTCTATCCTATCCTATCATCTATCCTATCCTATCCTCTATCCTATCCTATCATCTACCCTATCCTATCCTCTATCCTATCCTATCCTCTATCCTACCTATCCTCTATCTTATCCTATCCTCTATCCTATCCTATCCTCTATCCTATCCTATCCTCTATCCTATCCTATCCTCTATCTTATCCTATCCTCTATCCTATCCAATTCTCTATCCTATCCTCTATCCGATCCTATCTTCTATCCTATTCTATCCTCTATCATATCCTATCCTCTATCCTATCCTATCCTCTATCCTATCTTATCCTCTATCTTATCCTATCCTCTATCCTATCCTATCCTCTATCCTATCCTATCCTCTATCCTATCCTATCGTATCCTCTATCGTATCCTATCCTCTATCCTATCCTATCCTCTATCCTATCCTATCCTCTATCCTATCCAATCCCCTATCCTATCCTCTACCCTATCCTATCCTCTATCTTATCCTATCCTCTATCCTATCCTATCATCCATCCTATCCTATCCTCTATCCTATCCTATCATTTACCCTATCCTATCCTCTATCCTATCGTATCCTCTATCCTACCTATCCTCTATCTTATCCTATCCTCTATCCTGTCCTATCCTCTATCCTATCCTATCCTCTGTCCTTTCCTATCCTCTATCCTATCCTATCCTGTATCCTATCCTATCCTCTATCCTATCCAATCCCCTATCATATCCTCCATCCCATCCTATCCTCTATCCTAACCTATCCTCTACCCTATTCTATCCTCTATCCTATCCTATCCTCTATGCTAACCTATCCTCTATCCTATCCTATTCTCTATCCTATTATATCCTATCCTGTACCGCCTCCTATCCTGTACCCGATCCAATCCCCTATCGTCTACCGTATCATATTCTCTATCCTATCCTCTATCCTATCCAATCCTCTGTCCTATCCTATCCTCTATAATATCGTATCCTCTATCATATCCTTTCCTCTTTCCTATAATATCATCTATCCTATCCTATCCTCTATCCTATCCTATCCTCTATCGTCTCCTATCATCTATCCTATCCAATCCCCTATGATATCCTCTATCCAATCCTATCCTCTATCCTATCCTATCCTCTATCGTCTCCTATCATCTATCCTATCCAATCCCCTATGATATCCTCTATCCAATCCTATCCTCTATCCTATCCTATCCTCTATCCTATCCTATCCTCTATCCTATCCTATCCTCTATCTTATCCTATCCTCTATCTTATCCTATCCTCTATCCTATCCAATTCTCTATCCTATCCTCTATCCGATCCTATCTTCTATCCTATCCTATCCTCTATCATATCCTATCCTCTAACCTATCCTATCCTCTATCCTATCCTATCCTGTATCCTATCCTATCCTCTATCCTATCCAATCCCCTATCATATCCTCTATCCCATCCTATCCTCTATCCTAACCTATCCTCTACCCTATTCTATCCTCTATCCTATCCTATCCTCTATCCTAACCTATCCTCTATCCTATCCTATTCTCTATTCTATTATATCCTATCCTGTACCGCCTCCTATCCTGTATCCGATCCAATCCCCTATCGTCTACCGTATCATATTCTCTATCCTATCCTCTACCCTATCCAATCCTCTGTCCTATCCTATCCTCTATAATATCGTATCCTCTATCATATCCTTTCCTCTTTCCTATAATATCATCTATCCTATCCTATCCTCTATCCTATCCTATCCTCTATCGTCTCCTATCATCTATCCTATCCAATCCCCTATGATATCCTCTATCCAATCCTATCCTCTATCCTATCCTATCCTCTATCCTATCCTATCCTCTATCCTATCCTATCCTCTATCCTATCCTATCCTCTATCCTATCCTATCCTCTATATTATCCTATCCTCTATCCTATCCAATTCTCTATCCTATCCTCTATCCGATCCTATCTTCTATCCTATCCTATCCTCTATCATATCCTATCGTCTATCCTATCATATCCTCTATCTTATCCTATCCTCTATACTATCCTATACTCTATCCTATCCTATCCTCTATCCTATCCTATCCTCTATCATATCCTATCCTCTATCCTCTCCTATCCTCTATCCTATCCTATCCTCTATCCTATCCTACCCTCTATCCTATCCTTTCGGATCCTCTATCGCATCCTATCCTCTATCCTATCCTATCCTCTATCCTATCTTATCCTTTATACTATCCTATCCTCTATCCTATCCTATCCTCTATCCTATCCTATCCTCTATAATATCGTATCCTCTATCATATCCAATCCTCATTCCTATAATATCATCTGTCCTACCCTATCCTCTATCCTATCGAATCCACTATCCTATCCTCAATCGTATCCTATGCTCTATCCTATCCTATCCTCTATCCTATCCTATCCTCTATCCTGTCCTATCCTATCCTCTATCCTATGCTATCCTCTATCCTATCCTATCCTCTATCCTATCCTACCCTCTATCCTATCCTTTCGGATCCTCTATCGCATCCTATCCTCTATCCTATCCTATCCTCTATCCTATCCTATCCTCTATACTATCCTATCCTCTATCCTATCCTATCCTCTATCCTATCCTATCCTCTATAATATCGTATCCTCTATCATATCCCATCGTCATTCCTATAATATCATCTGTCCTATCGTATCCTCTATCCTATCCAATCCACTATCCTATCCTCTATCCTATCCAATCCCCTATCCTATCCTCTATCCTATGCTATCCTCTATCCTGTCCTATCCTCTATCCTTTCCTATCCTCTATCCTATTATATCCTCTATCGTATCCTTTGCTCTATCCTATCCTATCCTCTATCCTATCCTATGCTCTATCCTATCATATCCTCTATATTATCCTTTCCTCTATCCTATCCTATCCTCTATGCTATCCTATCTTCTATAATATCGTACCCTCTATCATATCCTATCCTCATTCCTATAATATCATCTGTCCTATCCTATCCGCTATCCTATCCAATCCCCTATCCTATCCTCTATCGTATCCTATGCTCTATCCTATCCTATCCTCTATCCTATCCTATCCTCTATCCTATCCTATCCTCTATCGTATCCTATGCTCTATCCTATCCTATCTTCTATCCTATCCTATCCTCTATCCTGTCCTATCCCATCCTCTATCCTATGCTATCCTCTATCCTATCCTATCCTCTATCCTTTCCTATTCTCTATAATATTATATCCTCTATCGTATCATATGCTCTATCCTATCCTATCCTCTATCCTTTCCTATCCTCTATCCTATTATATCCTCTATCGTATCCTCTGCTCTATCCTATCCTATACTCTATCCTATCCTATCCTCTATCCTATCCTATCCTCTATCATATCCTATCCTCAATCCTCTCCTATCCTCTATCCTATCCTATCCTCTATCCTATCCTACCCTCTATCCTATCCTTTCGGATCCTCTATCGCATCCTATCCTCTATCCTATCCTATCCTCTATCCTATCCTATCCTTTATACTATCCTATCCTCTATCCTATCCTATCCTCTATCCTATCCTATCCTCTATAATATCGTATCCTCTATCATATCCTATCCTCATTCCTATAATATCATCTGTCCTACCCTATCCTCTATCCTATCCAATCCACTATCCTATCCTCTATCGTATCCTATGCTCTATCCTATCCTATCCTCTATCCTATCCTATCCTCTATCCTGTCCTATCCTATCCTCTATCCTATGCTATCCTCTATCCTATCCTATCCTCTATCCTATCCTACCCTCTATCCTATCCTTTCGGATCCTCTATCGCATCCTATCCTCTATCCTATCCTATCCTCTATCCTATCCTATCCTCTATCTTATCCTATCCTCTATCCTATCCAATTCTCTATCCTATCCTCTATCCGATCCTATCTTCTATCCTATCCTATCCTCTATCATATCCTATCGTCTATCCTATCATATCCTCTATCTTATCCTATCCTCTATACTATCCTATACTCTATCCTATCCTATCCTCTATCCTATCCTATCCTCTATCATATCCTATCCTCTATCCTATCCTCTATCATATCCTATCCTCTATCCTCTCCTATCCTCTATCCTATCCTATCCTCTATCCTATCCTACCCTCTATCCTATCCTTTCGGATCCTCTATCGCATCCTATCCTCTATCCTATCCTATCCTCTATCCTATCCTATCCTTTATACTATCCTATCCTCTATCCTATCCTATCCTCTATCCTATCCTATCCTCTATAATATCGTATCCTCTATCATATCCTTTCCTCTTTCCTATAATATCATCTACCCTATCCTATCCTCTATCCTATCCTATCCTCTATCGTCTCCTATCATCTATCCTATCCAATCTCCTATGATATCCTCTATCCAATCCTATCCTCTATCCTATCCTATCCTCTATCCTATCCTATCCTCTATCCTATCCTATCCTCTATCCTATCCTATCCTCTATCCTATCCTATCCTCTATCCTATCCTATCCTCTATCCTATCCTATCCTCTATCCTATCCTATCGTATCCTCTATCGTATCCTATCCTCTATCTTATCCTATCCTATCCTCTATCCTATCCTATCGTATCCTCTATCGTATCCTATCCTCTATCTTATCCTATCGTATCCTCTATCGAATCCTATCCTCTATCCTATCCTATCCTCTATCCTATCCTATCCTCTATCCTATCCAATCCCCTATCCTATCCTCTAGCCTATCCTATCCTCTATCCTATCCTATCCTCTATCCTATCCTATCCTCTATCCTTTCCTATCCTCTATCCTATCCTATCCTGTATCCTATCCTATCCTCTATCCTATCCAATCCCCTATCATATCCTCTATCCGATCCAAACCTCTGTCCTATCCTATCCTCTATAATATCGTATCCTCTATCATATCCTTTCCTCTTTCCTATAATATCATCTATCCTATCCTATCCTCTATCCTATCCTATCCTCTATCGTCTCCTATCATCTATCCTATCCAATCCCCTATGATATCCTCTATCCAATCCTATCCTCTATCCTATCCTATCCTCTATCCTATCCTATCGTATCCTGTATCGTATCCTATCCTCTATCTTATCCTATCCTATCCTCTGTCCTATCCTATCGTATCCTCTATCGTATCCTATCCTCTATCTTATCCTATCGTATCCTCTATCCTATCCTATCCTCTATCCTATCCTATCCTCTATCCTATCCAATCCCCTATCCTATCCTCTATCCTATCCTATCCTCTATCCTATCCTATCCTCTATCCTTTCCTATCCTCTATCCTATCCTATCCTGTATCCTATGCTATCCTCCATCCTATCCAATCCCCTATCATATCCTCTATCCGATCCTATCCTCTATCCTAACCTATCCTCTACCCTATTCTATCCTCTATCCTATCCTATCCTCTATCCTAACCTATCCTCTATCCTATCCTATTCTCTATCCTATTATATCCTATCCTGTACCGCCTCCTATCCTGTATCCGATCCAATCCCCTATCGTCTACCGTATCATATTCTCTATCCTATCCTTTATCCTATCCAATCCTCTGTCCTATCCTATCCTCTATAATATAGTATCTTCTATCATATCCTTTCCTCTTTCCTATAATATCATCTATCCTATCCTATCCTCTATCCTATCCTATCCTCTATCCTATCCTATCCTCTATCGTCTCCTATCATTTATCCTATCCAATCCCCTATGATATCCTCTATCCAATCCTATCCTCTATTCTATCCTCTCCTCTATCCTATCCTATCGTATCCTCTATCGTATCCTATCCTCTATCCTATCCTATCCTCTATCCTATCCTATCCTCTATACTTTCCTATTATCTATCCTCTCCTATCCTGTATCCGATCCAATCCCCTATCCTCTATCCTATACTATTCTCTATCCTATCCTCATTCCTATCGTATCCTCTATCCTATCCTATCCAATCCCCTTTCCTATCCTCTATCCTATCCTATCCTCTATCTTATCCTATCCTCTAACCTATCCGATCATCTATCCTATCCTATCCTCTATCCTATCCGATCCACTATCATATCCTATCCTCTATCCTATCCTATCCTCTATCCTATCCTATCCTCTATCCTATCCTATCCTCTATCCTATCCTATCCTCTATCCTATCCTATCGTATCCTCTATCGTATCCTATCCTCTATCTTATCCTATCCTCTATCCTATCCTATCATCTATCCTATCCTATCCTCTATCCTATCCTATCATCTACCCTATCCTATCCTCTATCCTATCCTATCCTCTATCCTACCTATCCTCTATCTTATCCTATCCTCTATCCTATCCTATCCTCTATCCTATCCTATCCTCTATCCTATCCTATCCTCTATCTTATCCTATCCTCTATCCTATCCAATTCTCTATCCTATCCTCTATCCGATCCTATCTTCTATCCTATTCTATCCTCTATCATATCCTATCCTCTATCCTATCCTATCCTCTATCCTATCTTATCCTCTATCTTATCCTATCCTCTATCCTATCCTATCCTCTATCCTATCCTATCCTCTATCCTATCCTATCGTATCCTCTATCGTATCCTATCCTCTATCCTATCCTATCCTCTATCCTATCCTATCCTCTATCCTATCCAATCCCCTATCCTATCCTCTATCCTATCCTATCCTCTATCTTATCCTATCCTCTATCCTATCCTATCATCCATCCTATCCTATCCTCTATCCTATCCTATCATTTACCCTATCCTATCCTCTATCCTATCGTATCCTCTATCCTACCTATCCTCTATCTTATCCTATCCTCTATCCTGTCCTATCCTCTATCCTATCCTATCCTCTGTCCTTTCCTATCCTCTATCCTATCCTATCCTGTATCCTATCCTATCCTCTATCCTATCCAATCCCCTATCATATCCTCTATCCCATCCTATCCTCTATCCTAACCTATCCTCTACCCTATTCTATCCTCTATCCTATCCTATCCTCTATGCTAACCTATCCTCTATCCTATCCTATTCTCTATCCTATTATATCCTATCCTGTACCGCCTCCTATCCTGTACCCGATCCAATCCCCTATCGTCTACCGTATCATATTCTCTATCCTATCCTCTATCCTATCCAATCCTCTGTCCTATCCTATCCTCTATAATATCGTATCCTCTATCATATCCTTTCCTCTTTCCTATAATATCATCTATCCTATCCTATCCTCTATCCTATCCTATCCTCTATCGTCTCCTATCATCTATCCTATCCAATCCCCTATGATATCCTCTATCCAATCCTATCCTCTATCCTATCCTATCCTCTATCGTCTCCTATCATCTATCCTATCCAATCCCCTATGATATCCTCTATCCAATCCTATCCTCTATCCTATCCTATCCTCTATCCTATCCTATCCTCTATCCTATCCTATCCTCTATCTTATCCTATCCTCTATCTTATCCTATCCTCTATCCTATCCAATTCTCTATCCTATCCTCTATCCGATCCTATCTTCTATCCTATCCTATCCTCTATCATATCCTATCCTCTATCCTATCCTATCCTCTATCCTATCCTATCCTGTATCCTATCCTATCCTCTATCCTATCCAATCCCCTATCATATCCTCTATCCCATCCTATCCTCTATCCTAACCTATCCTCTACCCTATTCTATCCTCTATCCTATCCTATCCTCTATCCTAACCTATCCTCTATCCTATCCTATTCTCTATTCTATTATATCCTATCCTGTACCGCCTCCTATCCTGTATCCGATCCAATCCCCTATCGTCTACCGTATCATATTCTCTATCCTATCCTCTATCCTATCCAATCCTCTGTCCTATCCTATCCTCTATAATATCGTATCCTCTATCATATCCTTTCCTCTTTCCTATAATATCATCTATCCTATCCTATCCTCTATCCTATCCTATCCTCTATCGTCTCCTATCATCTATCCTATCCAATCCCCTATGATATCCTCTATCCAATCCTATCCTCTATCCTATCCTATCCTCTATCCTATCCTATCCTCTATCCTATCCTATCCTCTATATTATCCTATCCTCTATCCTATCCAATTCTCTATCCTATCCTCTATCCGATCCTATCTTCTATCCTATCCTATCCTCTATCATATCCTATCGTCTATCCTATCATATCCTCTATCTTATCCTATCCTCTATACTATTCTATACTCTATCCTATCCTATCCTCTATCCTATCCTATCCTCTATCATATCCTATCCTCTATCCTCTCCTATCCTCTATCCTATCCTATCCTCTATCCTATCCTACCCTCTATCCTATCCTTTCGGATCCTCTATCGCATCCTATCCTCTATCCTATCCTATCCTCTATCCTATCCTATCCTTTATACTATCCTATCCTCTATCCTATCCTATCCTCTATCCTATCCTATCCTCTATAATATCGTATCCTCTATCATATCCAATCCTCATTCCTATAATATCATCTGTCCTACCCTATCCTCTATCCTATCGAATCCACTATCCTATCCTCTATCGTATCCTATGCTCTATCCTATCCTATCCTCTATCCTATCCTATCCTCTATCCTGTCCTATCCTATCCTCTATCCTATGCTATCCTCTATCCTATCCTATCCTCTATCCTATCCTACCCTCTATCCTATCCTTTCGGATCCTCTATCGCATCCTATCCTCTATCCTATCCTATCCTCTATCCTATCCTATCCTCTATACTATCCTATCCTCTATCCTATCCTATCCTCTATCCTATCCTATCCTCTATAATATCGTAACCTCTATCATATCCCATCGTCATTCCTATAATATCATCTGTCCTATCCTATCCTCTATCCTATCCAATCCACTATCCTATCCTCTATCCTATCCAATCCCCTATCCTATCCTCTATCCTATGCTATCCTCTATCCTGTCCTATCCTCTATCCTTTCCTATCCTCTATCCTATTATATCCTCTATCGTATCCTTTGCTCTATCCTATCCTATCCTCTATCCTATCCTATGCTCTATCCTATCATATCCTCTATATTATCCTTTCCTCTATCCTATCCTATCCTCTATCCTATCCTATCCTCTATGCTATCCTATCTTCTATAATATCGTACCCTCTATCATATCCTATCCTCATTCCTATAATATCATCTGTCCTATCCTATCCGCTATCCTATCCAATCCCCTATCCTATCCTCTATCGTATCCTATGCTCTATCCTATCCTATCCTCTATCCTATCCTATCCTCTATCCTATCCTATCCTCTATCGTATCCTATGCTCTATCCTATCCTATCTTCTATCCTATCCTATCCTCTATCCTGTCCTATCCCATCCTCTATCCTATGCTATCCTCTATCCTATCCTATCCTCTATCCTTTCCTATTCTCTATAATATTATATCCTCTATCGTATCATATGCTCTATCCTATCCTATCCTCTATCCTTTCCTATCCTCTATCCTATTATATCCTCTATCGTATCCTCTGCTCTATCCTATCCTATACTCTATCCTATCCTATCCTCTATCCTATCCTATCCTCTATCATATCCTATCCTCAATCCTCTCCTATCCTCTATCCTATCCTATCCTCTATCCTATCCTACCCTCTATCCTATCCTTTCGGATCCTCTATCGCATCCTATCCTCTATCCTATCCTATCCTCTATCCTATCCTATCCTTTACTCTATCCTATCCTCTATCCTATCCTATCCTCTATCCTATCCTATCCTCTATAATATCGTATCCTCTATCATATCCTATCCTCATTCCTATAATATCATCTGTCCTACCCTATCCTCTATCCTATCCAATCCACTATCCTATCCTCTATCGTATCCTATGCTCTATCCTATCCTATCCTCTATCCTATCCTATCCTCTATCCTGTCCTATCCTATCCTCTATCCTATGCTATCCTCTATCCTATCCTATCCTCTATCCTATCCTACCCTCTATCCTATCCTTTCGGATCCTCTATCGCATCCTATCCTCTATCCTATCCTATCCTCTATCCTATCCTATCCTCTATCTTATCCTATCCTCTATCCTATCCAATTCTCTATCCTATCCTCTATCCGATCCTATCTTCTATCCTATCCTATCCTCTATCATATCCTATCGTCTATCCTATCATATCCTCTATCTTATCCTATCCTCTATACTATCCTATACTCTATCCTATCCTATCCTCTATCCTATCCTATCCTCTATCATATCCTATCCTCTATCCTCTCCTATCCTCTATCCTATCCTATCCTCTATCCTATCCTACCCTCTATCCTATCCTTTCGGATCCTCTATCGCATCCTATCCTCTATCCTATCCTATCCTCTATCCTATCCTATCCTTTATACTATCCTATCCTCTATCCTATCCTATCCTCTATCCTATCCTATCCTCTATAATATCGTATCCTCTATCATATCCTATCCTCATTCCTATAATATCATCTGTCCTACCCTATCCTCTATCCTATCGAATCCACTATCCTATCCTCTATCGTATCCTATGCTCTATCCTATCCTATCCTCTATCCTATCCTATCCTCTATCCTGTCCTATCCTATCCTCTATCCTATGCTATCCTCTATCCTATCCTATCCTCTATCCTATCCTACCCTCTATCCTATCCTTTCGGATCCTCTATCGCATCCTATCCTCTATCCTATCCTATCCTCTATCCTATCCTATCCTCTATACTATCCTATCCTCTATCCTATCCTATCCTCTATCCTATCCTATCCTCTATAATATCGTATCCTCTATCATATCCCATCGTCATTCCTATAATATCATCTGTCCTATCCTATCCTCTATCCTATCCAATCCACTATCCTATCCTCTATCCTATCCAATCCCCTATCCTATCCTCTATCCTATGCTATCCTCTATCCTGTCCTATCCTCTATCCTTTCCTATCCTCTATCCTATTATATCCTCTATCGTATCCTTTGCTCTATCCTATCCTATCCTCTATCCTATCCTATGCTCTATCCTATCATATCCTCTATATTATCCTTTCCTCTATCCTATCCTATCCTCTATCCTATCCTATCCGCTATCCTATCCAATCCCCTATCCTATCCTCTATCGTATCCTATGCTCTATCCTATCCTATCCTCTATCCTATCCTATCCTCTATCCTATCCTATCCTCTATCGTATCCTATGCTCTATCCTATCCTATCTTCTATCCTATCCTATCCTCTATCCTGTCCTATCCCATCCTCTATCCTATGCTATCCTCTATCCTATCCTATCCTCTATCCTTTCCTATTCTCTATAATATTATATCCTCTATCGTATCATATGCTCTATCCTATCCTATCCTCTATCCTTTCCTATCCTCTATCCTATTATATCCTCTATCGTATCCTCTGCTCTATCCTATCCTATACTCTATCCTATCCTATCCTCTATCCTATCCTATCCTCTATCATATCCTATCCTCAATCCTCTCCTATCCTCTATCCTATCCTATCCTCTATCCTATCCTACCCTCTATCCTATCCTTTCGGATCCTCTATCGCATCCTATCCTCTATCCTATCCTATCCTCTATCCTATCCTATCCTTTACTCTATCCTATCCTCTATCCTATCCTATCCTCTATCCTATCCTATCCTCTATAATATCGTATCCTCTATCATATCCTATCCTCATTCCTATAATATCATCTGTCCTACCCTATCCTCTATCCTATCCAATCCACTATCCTATCCTCTATCGTATCCTATGCTCTATCCTATCCTATCCTCTATCCTATCCTATCCTCTATCCTGTCCTATCCTATCCTCTATCCTATGCTATCCTCTATCCTATCCTATCCTCTATCCTATCCTACCCTCTATCCTATCCTTTCGGATCCTCTATCGCATCCTATCCTCTATCCTATCCTATCCTCTATCCTATCCTATCCTCTATCTTATCCTATCCTCTATCCTATCCAATTCTCTATCCTATCCTCTATCCGATCCTATCTTCTATCCTATCCTATCCTCTATCATATCCTATCGTCTATCCTATCATATCCTCTATCTTATCCTATCCTCTATACTATCCTATACTCTATCCTATCCTATCCTCTATCCTATCCTATCCTCTATCATATCCTATCCTCTATCCTCTCCTATCCTCTATCCTATCCTATCCTCTATCCTATCCTACCCTCTATCCTATCCTTTCGGATCCTCTATCGCATCCTATCCTCTATCCTATCCTATCCTCTATCCTATCCTATCCTTTATACTATCCTATCCTCTATCCTATCCTATCCTCTATCCTATCCTATCCTCTATAATATCGTATCCTCTATCATATCCTATCCTCATTCCTATAATATCATCTGTCCTACCCTATCCTCTATCCTATCGAATCCACTATCCTATCCTCTATCGTATCCTATGCTCTATCCTATCATATCCTCTATCCTATCCTATCCTCTATCCTGTCCTATCCTATCCTCTATCCTATGCTATCCTCTATCCTATCCTATCCTCTATCCTATCCTACCCTCTATCCTATCCTTTCGGATCCTCTATCGCATCCTATCCTCTATCCTATCCTATCCTCTATCCTATCCTATCCTCTATACTATCCTATCCTCTATCCTATCCTATCCTCTATCCTATCCTATCCTCTATCCTATCCTATCCTCTATAATATCGTATCCTCTATCATATCCCATCGTCATTCCTATAATATCATCTGTCCTATCCTATCCTCTATCCTATCCAATCCACTATCCTATCCTCTATCCTATCCAATCCCCTATCCTATCCTCTATCCTATGCTATCCTCTATCCTGTCCTATCCTCTATCCTTTCCTATCCTCTATCCTATTATATCCTCTATCGTATCCTTTGATCTATCCTATCCAATCCCCTATCCTATCCTATGCTCTATCCTATCATATCCTCTATATTATCCTTTCCTCTATCCTATCCTATCCTCTATCCTATCCTATCCTCTATGCTATCCTATCCTCTATCATATCCTATCCTCTATCCTATCCTATCCTCTATCCTATCCTATCCTCTATCCTATCCTACCCTCTATCCTATCCTTTCGTATCCTCTATCGCATCCTATCCTCTATCCTATCCTATCCTCTATCCTATCCTATCCTCTATAATATCGTATCCTCTATCATATCCTATCCTCATTCCTATAATATCATCTGTCCTATCCTATCCTCTATCCTATCCAATCCCCTATCCTATCCTCTATCCTATCCTATCCTCTATCCTATCCTATCCTCTATCCTATCCTATCCTCTATCCTATCCTATCCTCTATCCTATCCTATCCTCTATCGTATCCTATGCTCTATCGTACCCTATCTTCTATCCTATCCTATCCTCTATCCTGTCCTATCCTATCCTCTATCCTATGCTATCCTCTATCCTATCCTATCCTCTATCCTTTCCTATCCTCTATCCTATTATATCCTCTATCGTATCCTATGCTCTATCCTATCCTATCCTCTATCCTTTCCTATCCTCTATCCTATTATATCCTCTATCGTATCCTATGCTCTATCCTATCCTATCCTCTATCCTATCCTATGCTCTATCCTATCCTATCCACTAACCTATCCTATCATCTATCCTATCCTATCCTCTATCCTATCCTATCCTCTACCCTATCCTATCCTCTATCCTATCCTATCCTCTATCGTATCCTATCCTCTATCCTATCCTATCCTCTATCCTATCCTATCCTCTATACTATCCTATCCTCTATCCTATCCTATCCTCTATACTATCCTATCCTCTATAATATCGTATCCTCTATCATATCCTATCCTCATTCCTATAATATCATCTGTCCTATCCTATCCTCTATCCTATCCAATCCACTATCCTATCCGCTATCGTATCCTATGCTCTATCCTATCCTACCCTCTATCCTATCCTATCCTCTATCCTGTCCTATCCTATCCTCTATCCTATGCTATCCACTATCCTATCCTATCCTCTATCCTTTCCCATCCTCTATCCTATCCTATCCTCTATCGTATCCTATGCTCTATCCTATCCTATCTTCTATCCTATCCTATCCTCTATCCTGTCCTATCCTATCCTCTATCCTATGCTATCCTCTATCCTATCCTATCCTCTATCCTTTCCTATCCTCTATCCTATTATATCCTCTATCGTATCCTATGCTCTATCCTATCCTACCCTCTATCCTTTCCTATCCTCTATCCTATTATATCCTCTATCGTATCCTCTGCTCTATCCTATCCTATCCTCTATCCTATCCTATCCTCTATCCTATCCTATGCTCTATCCTATCCTATCCACTAACCTATCCTATAATCTATCCTATCCTATCCTCTATCCAATCCTATCCTCTATCCTATCCTATCCTCTATCCTATCCTATCCTCTATCCTATCCTAACCTCTATCATATCCTATCCTCTATCCTCTCCTATCCTCTATCCTATCCTATCCTCTATCCTATCCTACCCTCTATCCTATCCTTTCGGATCCTCTATCGCATCCTATCCTCTATCCTATCCTATCCTCTATCCTATCCTATCCTTTATACTATCGTATCCTCTATCCTATCCTATCCTCTATCCTATCCTATCCTCTATAATATCGTATCCTCTATCATATCCTATCCTCATTCCTGTAATATCATCTGTCCTACCCTATCCTCTATCCTATCCAATCCACTATCCTATCCTCTATCCTGTCCTATCCTATCCTCTATCCTATGCTATCCTCTATCCTATCCTATCCTCTATCCCATCCTACCCTCTATCCTATCCTTTCGGATCCTCTATCGCATCCTATCCTCTATCCTATCCTATCCTCTATCCTATCCTATCCTCTATACTATCCTATCCTCTATCCTATCCTATCCTCTATCCTATCCTATCCTCTATAATATCGTATCCTCTATCATATCCTATCGTCATTCCTATAATATCATCTGTCCTATCCTATCCTCTATCCTATCCAATCCACTATCCTATCCTCTATCCTATCCAATCCCCTATCCTATCCTATGCTCTATCCTATCCTATCCTCTATCCTTTCCTATCCTCTATCCTATTATATCCTCTATCGTATCCTATGCTCTATCCTATCCTATCCTCTATCCTATCCTATGCTCTATCCTATCCTATCCACTAACCTATCCTATCATCTATCCTATCCTATCCTCTATCCTATCCTATCCTCTACCCTATCCTATCCTCTATCCTATCCTATCCTCTATCGTATCCTATCCTCTATCCTATCCAATTCTCTATCCTATCCTCTATCCTATCCTATCTTCTATCCTATCCTATCCTCTATCATATCCTATCGTCTATCCTATCATATCCTCTATCTTATCCTATCCTCTATACTATCCTATACTCTATCCTATCCTATCCTCTATCCTATCCTATCCTCTATCCTATCCTACCCTCTATCCTATCCTTTCGGATCCTCTATCGCATCCTATCCTCTATCCTATCCTATCCTCTATCCTATCCTATCCTTTATACTATCCTATCCTCTATCCTATCCTATCCTCTATCCTATCCTATCCTCTATAATATCGTATCCTCTATCATATCCTATCCTCATTCCTATAATATCATCTGTCCTACCCTATCCTCTATCCTATCCAATCCACTATCCTATCCCCTATCGTATCCTATGCTCTATCCTATCCTATCCTCTATCCTATCCTATCCTCTATCCTGTCCTATCCTATCCTCTATCCTATGCTATCCTCTATCCTATCCTATCCTCTATCCTATCCTACCCTCTATCCTATCCTTTCGGATCCTCTATCGCATCCTATCCTCTATCCTATCCTATCCTCTATCCTATCCTATCCTCTATACTATCCTATCCTCTATCCTATCCTATCCTCTATCCTATCCTATCCTCTATAATATCGTATCCTCTATCATATCCTATCGTCATTCCTATAATATCATCTGTCCTATCCTATCCTCTATCCTATCCAATCCACTATCCTATCCTCTATCCTATCCAATCCCCTATCCTATCCTATGCTCTATCCTATCCTATCCTCTATCCTTTCCTATCCTCTATCCTATTATATCCTCTATCGTATCCTATGCTCTATCCTATCCTATCCTCTATCCTATCCTATGCTCTATCCTATCCTATCCACTAACCTATCCTATCATCTATCCTATCCTATCCTCTATCCTATCCTATCCTCTACCCTATCCTATCCTCTATCCTATCCTATCCTCTATCGTATCCTATCCTCTATCCTATCCTATCCTCTATCCTATCCTATCCTCTATACTATCCTATCCTCTATCCTATCCTATCCTCTATCGTATCCTATCCTCTATAATATCGTATCCTCTATCATATCCTATCGTCATTCCTATAATATCATCTGTCCTATCCTATCCTCTATCCTATCCAATGCACTATCCTATCCTCTATCCTATCCAATCCCCTATCCTATCCTATGCTCTATCCTATCCTATCCTCTATCCTTTCCTATCCTCTATCCTATTATATCCTCTATCGTATCCTATGCTCTATCCTATCCTATCCTCTATCCTATCCTATGCTCTATCCTATCCTATCCACTAACCTATCCTATCATCTATCCTATCCTATCCTCTATCCTATCCTATCCTCTACCCTATCCTATCCTCTATCCTATCCTATCCTCTATCGTATCCTATCCTCTATCCTATCCTATCCTCTATCCTATCCTATCCTCTATACTATCCTATCCTCTATCCTATCCTATCCTCTATACTATCCTATCCTCTATAATATCGTATCCTCTATCATATCCTATCCTCATTCCTATAATATCATCTGTCCTATCCTATCCTCTATCGTATCCAATCCACTATCCTATCCGCTATCGTATCCTATGCTCTATCCTATCCTACCCTCTATCCTATCCTATCCTCTATCCTGTCCTATCCTATCCTCTATCCTATGCTATCCACTATCCTATCCTATCCTCTATCCTTTCCCATCCTCTATCCTATCCTATCCTCTATCGTATCCTATGCTCTATCCTATCCTATCTTCTATCCTATCCTATCCTCTATCCTGTCCTATCCTATCCTCTATCCTATGCTATCCTCTATCCTATCCTATCCTCTATCCTTTCCTATCCTCTATCCTATTATATCCTCTATCGTATCCTATGCTCTATCCTATCCTACCCTCTATCCTTTCCTATCCTCTATCCTATTTTATCCTCTATCGTATCCTCTGCTCTATCCTATCCTATCGTCTATCCTATCCTATGCTCTATCCTATCCTATAAACTAACCTATCCTATAATCTATCCTATCCTATCCTCTATCCAATCCTATCCTCTATCCTATCCTATCCTCTATCCTATCCTATCCTCTATCCTATCCTATCCTCTATCTTATCCTATCCTCTATCCTATCCAATTCTCTATCCTATCCTCTATCCTATCCTATCTTCTATCCTATCCTATCCTCTATCATATCCTATCGTCTATCCTATCATATCCTCTATCTTATCCTATCCTCTATACTATCCTATACTCTATCCTATCCTATCCTCTATCCTATCCTATCCTCTATCATATCCTATCCTCTATCCTCTCCTATCCTCTATCCTATCCTATCCTCTATCCTATCCTACCCTCTATCCTATCCTTTCGGATCCTCTATCGCATCCTATCCTCTATCCTATCCTATCCTCTATCCTATCCTATCCTTTATACTATCCTATCCTCTATCCTATCCTATCCTCTATCCTATCCTATCCTCTATAATATCGTATCCTCTATCATATCCTATCCTCATTCCTATAATATCATCTGTCCTACCCTATCCTCTATCCTATCCAATCCACTATCCTATCCTCTATCGTATCCTATGCTCTATCCTATCCTATCCTCTATCCTATCCTATCCTCTATCCTGTCCTATCCTATCCTCTATCCTATGCTATCCTCTATCCTATCCTATCCTCTATCCTATCCTACCCTCTATCCTATCCTTTCGGATCCTCTATCGCATCCTATCCTCTATCCTATCCTATCCTCTATCCTATCCTATCCTCTATACTATCCTATCCTCTATCCTATCCTATCCTCTATCCTATCCTATCCTCTATAATATCGTATCCTCTATCATATCCTATCGTCATTCCTATAATATCATCTGTCCTATCCTACCCTCTATCCTATCCAATCCACTATCCTATCCTCTATCCTATCCAATCCCCTATCCTATCCTATGCTCTATCCTATCATATCCTCTATATTATCCTTTCCTCTATCCTATCCTATCCTCTATCCTATCCTATCCTCTATGCTATCCTATCCTCTATCATATCCTATCCTCTATCCTATCCTATCCTCTATCCTATCCTATCCTCTATCCTATCCTACCCTCTATCCTATCCTTTCGTATCCACTATCGCATCCTATCCTTTCGTATCCTCTATCGCATCCTATCCTCTATCCTATCCTATCCTCTATCCTATCCTATCCTCTATAATATCGTATCCTCTATCATATCCTATCCTCATTCCTATAATATCATCTGTCCTATCCTATCCTCTATCCTATCCAATCCCCTATCCTATCCTCTATCCTATCCTATCCTCTATCCTATCCTATCCTCTATCCTATCCTATCCTATCCTCTATCTTAACCTATCCTCTATCCTATCCTATTCTCCATCCTATCCTATCCTATCATCTACCGCCACCTATCCTCTATCCGATCCAATCCCCTATCGTCTACCCTATCATATTCTCTATCCTATCCAATCCTCTATCCTATCCGATCTACTATCATATCCTATCCTCTATCCTATCCTATCCTCTATCCTATCCTATCCTCTATCCTATCCTATCCTCTATCCTATCCTATCCTCTATCCTATCCTATCCTCTATCCTATCCTATCCTCTATCCTATCCTATCCTCTATCCTATCCTATCCTCTATCCTATCCTATCCTCTATCCTATCCTATCCTCTATCCTATCCTATCCTATCCTCTATCCTATCCTATCCTCTATCCAATCCTATCGTATCCTCTATCGTATCCTATCCTCTATCCTATCCTATCCTCTATCCTATCCTATCCTCTATCCTTTCCTATCCTCTATCCTATCCTATCCTGTATCCTATCCTATCCTCTATCCTATCCAATCCCCTATCATATCCTCTATCCGATCCTATCCTCTATCCTAACCTCTCCTCTACCCTATTCTATCCTCTATCCTATCCTATCCTCTATCCTAACCTATCCTCTATCCTATCCTATTCTCTATCCTATTATATCCTATCCTGTACCGCCTCCTATCCTGTATCCGATCCAATCCCCTATCGTCTACCGTATCATATTCTCTATCCTATCCTCTATCCTATCCTATCCAATCCTCTGTCCTATCCTACCCTCTATAATATCGTATCCTCTATCATATCCTTTCCTCTTTCCTATAATATCATCTATCCTATCCTATCCTCTATCGTATCCTATCCTCTATCGTCTCCTATCATCTATCCTATCCAATCTCCTATGATATCCTCTATCCAATCCTATCCTCTATCCTATCCTATCCTCTATCCTATCCTATCCTCTATCCTATCCTATCCTCTATCCTATCCTAACCTCTATCCTATCCTATCGTATCCTCTATCGTATCCTATCCTCTATCTTATCCTATCCTATCCTCTATCCTATCCTATCCTATCCTATCCTCTATCCTATCCTATCCTCTATCCTATCCTATCGTATCCTCTATCGTATCCTATCCTCTATCCTATCCTATCCTCTATCCTATCCTATCCTCTATCCTTTCCTATCCTCTATCCTATCCTATCCTGTATCCTATCCTATCCTCTATCCTATCCAATCCCCTATCATATCCTCTATCCGATCCTATCCTCTATCCTAACCTCTCCTCTACCCTATTCTATCCTCTATCCTATCCTATCCTCTATCCTAACCTATCCTCTATCCTATCCTATTCTCTATCCTATTATATCCTATCCTGTACCGCCTCCTATCCTGTATCCGATCCAATCCCCTATCGTCTACCGTATCATATTCTCTATCCTATCCTCTATCCTATCCAATCCTCTGTCCTATCCTACCCTCTATAATATCGTATCCTCTATCATATCCTTTCCTCTTTCCTATAATATCATCTATCCTATCCTATCCTCTATCCTATCCTATCCTCTATCGTCTCCTATCATCTATCCTATCCAATCTGCTATGATATCCTCTATCCAATCCTATCCTCTATCCTATCCTATCCTCTATCCTATCCTATCCTCTATCCTATCCTATCCTCTATCCTATCCTATCCTCTATCCTTTCCTATCCTCTATCCTATCCTATCCTCTATCCTATCCTAACCTCTATCCTATCCTATCGTATCCTCTATCGTATCCTATCCTCTATCTTATCATATCCTATCCTCTATCCTATCCTATCGTATCCTCTATCGTATCCTATCCTCTATCTTATCCTATCGTATCCTCTATCGTATCCTATCCTCTATCCTATCCTATCCTCTATCCTATCCTACCCTCTATCCTATCCAATCCCCTATCCTATCCTCTATCCTATCCTATCCTCTATCCTATCCTATCCTCTATCCTATCCTATCCTCTATCCTTTCCTATCCTCTATCCTATCCTATCCTGTATCCTATCCTATCCTCTATCCTATCCAATCCCCTATCATATCCTCTATCCGATCCTATCCTCTATCCTAACCTCTCCTCTACCCTATTCTATCCTCTATCCTATCCTATCCTCTATCCTAACCTATCCTCTATCCTATCCTATTCTCTATCCTAATATATCCTATCCTGTACCGCCTCCTATCCTGTATCCGATCCAATCCCCTATCGTCTACCGTATCATATTCTCTATCCTATCCTCTATCCTATCCAATCCTCTGTCCTATCCTATCCTCTATAATATCGTATCCTCTATCATATCCTTTCCTCTTTCCTATAATATCATCTATCCTATCCTATCCTCTATCCTATCCTATCCTCTATCCTATCCTATCCTCTATCCTATCCTATCGTATCCTCTATCGTATCCTATCCTCTATCTTATCCTATCCTATCCTCTATCCCTATCCTATCGTATCCTCTATCGTATCCTATCCTCTATCTTATCCTATCGTATCCTCTATCGTATCCTATCCTCTATCCTATCCTATCCTCTATCCTATCCTATCCTCTATCCTATCCAATCCCCTATCCTATCCTCTATCCTATCCTATCGTATCCTCTATCGTATCCTATCCTCTATCTTATCCTATCGTATCCTCTATCGTATCCTATCCTCTATCCTATCCTATCCTCTATCCTATCCTATCCTCTATCCTATCCAATCCCCTATCCTATCCTCTATCCTATCCTATCCTCTATCCTATCCTATCCTCTATCCTATCCTATCCTCTATCCTTTCCTATCCTCTATCCTATCCTATCCTGTATCCTATCCTATCCTCTATCCTATCCAATCCCCTATCATATCCTCTATCCGATCCTATCCTCTATCCTATCCTATCCTCTATCCTATCCTATCCTATCCTCTATCCTATCCTATCCTCTATCCTATCCTATCGTATCCTCTATCGTATCCTATCCTCTATCCTATCCTATCCTCTATCCTATCATATCCTCTATCCTTTCCTATCCTCTATCCTATCCTATCCTGTATCCTATCCTATCCTCTATCCTATCCAATCCCCTATCATATCCTCTATCCGATCCTATCCTCTATCATAACCTCTCCTCTACCCTATTCTATCCTCTATCCTATCCTATCCTCTATCCTAACCTATCCTCTATCCTATCCTATTCTCTATCCTATTATATCCTATCCTGTACCGCCTCCTATCCTGTATCCGATCCAATCCCCTATCGTCTACCGTATCATATTCTCTATCCTATCCTCTATCCTATCCAATCCTCTGTCCTATCCTATCCTCTATAATATCGTATCCTCTATCATATCCTTTCCTCTTTCCTATAATATCATCTATCCTATCCTATCCTCTATCCTATCCTATCCTCTATCGTCTCCTATCATCTATCCTATCCAATCTCCTATGATATCCTCTATCCAATCCTATCCTCTATCCTAGCCTATCCTCTATCCTAACCTATCCTCTATCCTATCCTATTCTCTATCCTATTATATCCTATCCTGTACCGCCTCCTATCCTGTATCCGATCCAATCCCCTATCGTCTACCGTATCATATTCTCTATCCTATCCTCTATCCTATCCAATCCTCTGTCCTATCCTATCCTCTATAATATCGTATCCTCTATCATATCCTTTCCTCTTTCCTATAATATCATCTATCCTATCCTATCCTCTATCCTATCCTATCCTCTATCGTCTCCTATCATCTATCCTATCCAATCTCCTATGATATCCTCTATCCAATCCTATCCTCTATCCTATCCTATCCTCTATCCTATCCTATCCTCTATCCTATCCTATCCTCTATCCTATCCTATCCTCTATCCTATCCTATCCTCTATCCTATCCTATCCTCTATCCTATCCTATCCTCTATCCTATCCTATCCTCTATCCTATCCTATCCTCTATCCTATCCTATCCTCTATCCTATCCTATCGTATCCTCTATCGTATCCTATCCTCTATCTTATCCTATCCTATCCTCTATCCTATCCTATCGTATCCTCTATCGTATCCTATCCTCTATCTTATCCTATCGTATCCTCTATCGTATCCTATCCTCTATCCTATCCTATCCTCTATCCTATCCTATCCTCTATCCTATCCAATCCCCTATCCTATCCTCTATCCTATCCTATCGTATCCTCTATCGTATCCTATCCTCTATCTTATCCTATCGTATCCTATCCTCTATCCTATCCTATCCTCTATCCTATCCTATCCTCTATCCTATCCAATCCCCTATCCTATCCTCTATCCTATCCTATCCTCTATCCTATCCTATCCTCTATCCTATCCTATCCTCTATCCTTTCCTATCCTCTATCCTATCCTATCCTGTATCCTATCCTATCCTCTATCCTATCCAATCCCCTATCATATCCTCTATCCGATCCTATCCTCTATCCTATCCTATCCTCTATCCTATCCTATCCTATCCTCTGTCCTATCCTATCCTCTATCCTATCCTATCGTATCCTCTATCGTATCCTATCCTCTATCCTATCCTATCCTCTATCCTATCCTATCCTCTATCCTTTCCTATCCTCTATCCTATCCTATCCTGTATCCTATCCTATCCTCTCTCCTATTCAATCCCCTATCATATCCTCTATCCGATCCTATCCTCTATCCTAACCTCTCCTCTACCCTATTCTATCCTCTATCCTATCCTATCCTCTATCCTAACCTATCCTCTATCCTATCCTATTCTCTATCCTATTATATCCTATCCTGTACCGCCTCCTATCCTGTATCCGATCCAATCCCCTATCGTCTACCGTATCATATTCTCTATCCTATCCTCTATCCTATCCCATCCTCTGTCCTATCCTATCCTCTATAATATCGTATCCTCTATCATATCCTTTCCTCTATCCTATCCTATCCTCTATCCTATCCTATCGTATCCTCTATCGTATCCTATCCTCTATCTTATCCTATCCTATCGTATCCTCTATCGTATCCTATCCTCTATCTTATCCTATCGTATCCTCTATCGTATCCTATCCTCTATCCTATCCTATCCTCTATCCTATCCTATCCTCTATCCTATCCAATCCCCTATCCTATCCTCTATCCTATCCTATCGTATCCTCTATCGTATCCTATCCTCTATCTTATCCTATCGTATCCTCTATCGTATCCTATCCTCTATCCTATCCTATCCTCTATCCTATCCTATCGTATCCTCTATCGTATCCTATCCTCTATCCTATCCTATCCTCTATCCTAACCTATCCTCTATCCTATCCTATTCTCTATCATATTATATCCTATCCTGTACCGCCTCCTATCCTGTATCCGATCCAATCCCCTATCGTCTACCGTATCATATTCTCTATCCTATCCTCTATCCTATCCAATCCTCTGTCCTATCCTATCCTCTATAATATCGTATCCTCTATCATATCCTTTCCTCTTTCCTATAATATCATCTATCCTATCCTATCCTCTATCCTATCCTATCCTCTATCGTCTCCTATCATCTATCCTATCCAATCTCCTATGATATCCTCTATCCAATCCCTATCCTCTATCCTATCCTATCCTCTATCCTATCCTATCCTCTATCCTATCCTATCCTCTATCCTATCCTATCCTCTATCATATCCTATCCTCTATCCTATCCTATCCTCTATACTATCCTATCCTCTATCCTATCCTATCGTATCCTCTATCGTATCCTATCCTCTATCTTATCCTATCCTATCCTCTATCCTATCCTATCGTATCCTCTATCGTATCCTATCCTCTATCTTATCCTATCGTATCCTCTATCGTATCCTATCCTCTATCCTATCCTATCCTCTATCCTATCCTATCCTCTATCCTATCCAATCCCCTATCCTATCCTCTATCCTATCCTATCGTATCCTCTATCGTATCCTATCCTCTATCTTATCCTATCGTATCCTCTATCGTATCCTATCCTCTATCCTATCCTATCCTCTATCCTATCCTATCGTATCCTCTATCGTATCCTATCCTCTATCCTCTATCCTCTATCCTAACCTATCTCTATCCTATCCTATTCTCTATCATATTATATCCTATCCTGTACCGCCTCCTATCCTGTATCCGATCCAATCCCCTATCGTCTACCGTATCATATTCTCTATCCTATCCTCTATCCTATCCAATCCTCTGTCCTATCCTATCCTCTATAATATCGTATCCTCTATCATATCCTTTCCTCTTTCCTATAATATCATCTATCCTATCCTATCCTCTATCCTATCCTATCCTCTATCGTCTCCTATCATCTATCCTATCCAATCTCCTATGATATCCTCTATCCAATCCTATCCTCTATCCTATCCTATCCTCTATCCTATCTATCCTATCCTCTATCCTATCCTATCCTCTATCCTATCCTATCCTCTATCCTATCCTATCCTCTATCCTATCCTATGCTCTATCCTATCCTAACCTCTATCCTATCCTATCGTATCCTCTATCGTATCCTATCCTCTATCTTATCCTATCGATCCTCTATCGTATCCTATCCTCTATCCTATCCTATCCTCTATCCTATCCTACCCTCTATCCTATCCAATCCCCTATCCTATCCTCTATCCTATCCTATCCTCTATCCTATCCTATCCTCTATCCTATCCTATCCTCTATCCTTTCCTATCCTCTATCCTATCCTATCCTGTATCCTATCCTATCCTCTATCTTATCCAATCCCCTATCATATCCTCTATCCGATCCTATCCTCTATCCTAACCTCTCATCTACCCTATTCTATCCTCTATCCTATCCTATCCTCTATCCTAACCTATCCTCTATCCTATCCTATTCTCTATCCTACTATATCCTATCCTGTACCGCCTCCTATCCTGTATCCGATCCAATCCCCTATCGTCCTACCGTATCATATTCTCTATCCTATCCTCTATCCTATCCAATCCTCTGTCCTATCCTATCCTCTATAATATCGTATCCTCTATCATATCCTTTCCTCTTTCCTATAATATCATCTATCCTATCCTATACTCTATCCTACCCTATCCTCTATCGTCTCCTATCATCTATCCTATCCAATCTCCTATGATATCCTCTATCCAATCCTATCCTCTATCCTATCCTATCCTCTATCCTATCCTATCCTCTATGCTATCCTATCCTCTATCCTTTCCTATCCTCTATCCTATCCTATCCTGTATCCTATCCTATCCCTTATCCTATCCAATCCCCTATCATATCCTCTATCCGATCCTATCCTCTATCCTAACCTCTCCTCTACCCTATTCTATCCTCTATCCTATCCTATCCTCTATCCTAACCTATCCCCTCTATCCTATCCTATTCTCTATCCTACTATATCCTATCCTGTACCGCCTCCTATCCTGTATCCGATCCAATCCCCTATCGTCTACCGTATCATATTCTCTATCCTATCCTCTATCCTATCCAATCCTCTGTCCTATCCTATCCTCTATAATATCGTATCCTCTATCATATCCTTTCCTCTTTCCCTATAATATCATCTATCCTATCCTATCCTCTATCCTATCCAATCCCCTATCCTATCCTCTATCCTATCCTATCGTATCCTCTATCCTATCCCTCTATCGTCTCCTATCATCTATCCTATCCAATCTCCTATGATATCCTCTATCCAATCCTATCCTCTATCCTATCCTATCCTCTATCCTATCCTATCCTCTATCCTATCCTATCCTCTATCCTATCCTATCCTCTATCATATCCTATCCTCTATCCTATCCTATCCTCTATCCTATCCTATCCTCTATCCTATCCTATCGTATCCTCTATCGTATCCTATCCTCTATCTTATCCTATCCTATCCTCTATCCTATCCTATCGTATCCTCTATCGTATCCTATCCTCTATCTTATCCTATCGTATCCTCTATCGTATCCTATCCTCTATCCTATCCTATCCTCTATCCTATCCTATCCTCTATCCTATCCAATCCCCTATCCTATCCTCTATCCTATCCTATCCTCTATCCTATCCTATCCTCTATCCTATCCTATCCTCTATCCTTTCCTATCCTCTATCCTATCCTATCCTGTATCCTATCCTATCCTCTATCCTATCCAATCCCCTATCATATCCTCTATCCGATCCTATCCTCTATCCTAACCTATCCTCTACCCTATTCTATCCTCTATCCTATCCTATCCTCTATCCTAACCTATCCTCTATCCTATCCTATTCTCTATCCTATTATATCCTATCCTGTACCGCCTCCTATCCTGTATCCGATCCAATCCCCTATCGTCTACCGTATCATATTCTCTATCCTATCCTTTATCCTATCCAATCCTCTGTCCTATCCTATCCTCTATAATATAGTATCCTCTATCATATCCTTTCCTCTTTCCTATAATATCATTTATCCTATCCTATCCTCTATCCTATCTTATCCTCTATCGTCTCCTATCATTTATCCTATCCAATCCCCTATGATATCCTCTATCCAATCCTATGCTCTATCCTATCCTCTCCTCTATCCTATCCTATCGTATCCTCTATCGTATCCTATCCTCTATCCTATCCTATCCTCTATCCTATCCTATCCTCTATACTTTCCTATTATCTATCCTCTCCTATCCTGTATCCGATCCAATCCCCTATCCTCTATCCTATACTATTCTCTATCCTATCCTCATTCCTATCGTATCCTCTATCCTATCCTATCCAATCCCCTTTCCTATCCTCTATCCTGTCCTATCCTCTATCTTATCCTATCCTCTAACCTATCCGATCATCTATCCTATCCTATCCTCTATCCTATCCGATCCACTATCATATCCTATCCTCTATCCTATCCTATCCTCTATCCTATCCTATCCTCTATCCTATCCTATCCTCTATCCTATCCTCTATCCTATCCTATCGTATCCTCTATCGTATCCTATCCTCTATCTTATCCTATCGTATCCTCTATCGTATCCTATCCTCTATCCTATCCTATCCTCTATCCTATCCTATCCTCTATCCTATCCTATCCTCTATCCTATGCAATCCCCTATCCTATCCTCTATCCTATCCTATCCTCTATCTTATCCTATCCTCTATCCTATCCTATCATCTATCCTATCCTATCCTCTATCCTATCCTATCATCTACCCTATCCTATCCTCTATCCTATCCTATCCTCTATCCTACCTATCCTCTATCTTATCCTATCCTCTATCCTGTCCTATCCTCTATCCTATCCTATCCTCTATCCTATCCTATTCTCTATCCTATTATATCCTATCCTGTACCGCCTCCTATCCTGTATCCGATCCAATCCCCTATCGTCTACCGTATCATATTCTCTATCCTATCCTTTATCCTATCCAATCCTCTGTCCTATCCTATCCTCTATAATATAGTATCCTCTATCATATCCTTTCCTCTTTCCTATAATATCATCTATCCTATCCTATCATCTATCCTATCCTATCCTCTATCCTATCCTATCATCTACCCTATCCTATCCTCTATCCTATCCTATCCTCTATCCTACCTATCCTCTATCTTATCCTATCCTCTATCCTGTCCTATCCTCTATCCTATCCTATCCTCTGTCCTTTCCTATCCTCTATCCTAACCTATCCTCTACCCTATTCTATCCTCTATCCTATCCTATCCTCTATCCTATCCTATCCTCTATCCTATCCTATCCTCTATCCTATCCTCTATCCTATCCTATCGTATCCTCTATCGTATCCTATCCTCTATCTTATCCTATCGTATCCTCTATCGTATCCTATCCTCTATCCTATCCTATCCTCTATCCTATCCTATCCTCTATCCTATCCTATCCTCTATCCTATCCAATCCCCTATCCTATCCTCTATCCTATCCTATCCTCTATCTTATCCTATCCTCTATCCTATCCTATCATCTATCCTATCCTATCCTCTATCCTATCCTATCATCTACCCTATCCTATCCTCTATCCTATCCTATCCTCTATCCTACCTATCCTCTATCTTATCCTATCCTCTATCCTGTCCTATCCTCTATCCTATCCTATCCTCTATCCTATCCTATTCTCTATCCTATTATATCCTATCCTGTACCGCCTCCTATCCTGTATCCGATCCAATCCCCTATCGTCTACCGTATCATATTCTCTATCCTATCCTTTATCCTATCCAATCCTCTGTCCTATCCTATCCTCTATAATATAGTATCCTCTATCATATCCTTTCCTCTTTCCTATAATATCATCTATCCTATCCTATCATCTATCCTATCCTATCCTCTATCCTATCCTATCATCTACCCTATCCTATCCTCTATCCTATCCTATCCTCTATCCTACCTATCCTCTATCTTATCCTATCCTCTATCCTGTCCTATCCTCTATCCTATCCTATCATCTATCCTATCCTATCCTCTATCCTATCCTATCATCTACCCTATCCTATCCTCTATCCTATCCTATCCTCTATCCTACCTATCCTCTATCTTATCCTATCCTCTATCCTGTCCTATCCTCTATCCTATCCTATCCTCTGTCCTTTCCTATCCTCTATCCTATCCTATCCTGTATCCTATCCTATCCTCTATCCTATCCAATCCCCTATCATATCCTCTATCCGATCCTATCCTCTATCCTAACCTATCCTCTACCCTATTCTATCCTCTATCCTATCCTATCCTCTATGCTAACCTATCCTCTATCCTATCCTATTCTCTATCCTATTATATCCTATCCTGTACCGCCTCCTATCCTGTATCCGATCCAATCCCCTATCGTCTACCGTATCATATTCTCTATCCTATCCTCTATCCTATCCAATCCTCTGTCCTATCCTATCCTCTATAATATCGTATCCTCTATCATATCCTTTCCTCTTTCCTATAATATCATCTATCCTATCCTATCCTCTATCCTATCCAATCCCCTATGATATCCTCTATCCTATCCTATCCTCTGTCCTTTCCTATCCTCTATCCTAACCTATCCTCTACCCTATTCTATCCTCTATCCTATCCTATCCTCTATCCTATCCTATCCTCTATCCTATCCTATCCTCTATCCTATCCTATCCTCTATCCTATCCTATCCTCTATCTTATCCTATCCTCTATCCTATCCAATTCTCTATCCTATCCTCTATCCGATCCTATCTTCTATCCTATCCTATCCTCTATCATATCCTATCCTCTATCCTATCCTATCCTCTATCCTATCTTATCCTCTATCTTATCCTATCCTCTATCCTATCCTATCCTCTATCCTATCCTATCCTCTATCCTATCCTATCGTATCCTCTATCGTATCCTATCCTCTATCTTATGCTATCGTATCCTCTATCGTATCCTATCCTCTATCCTATCCTATCCTCTATCCTATCCTATCCTCTATCCTATCCAATCCCCTATCCTATCCTCTATCCTATCCTATCCTCTATCTTATCCTATCCTCTATCCTATCCTATCATCTATCCTATCCTATCCTCTATCCTATCCTATCATCTACCCTATCCTATCCTCTATCCTATCCTATCCTCTATCCTACCTATCCTCTATCTTATCCTATCCTCTATCCTGTCCTATCCTCTATCCTATCCTATCCTCTGTCCTTTCCTATCCTCTATCCTATCCTATCCTGTATCCTATCCTATCCTCTATCCTATCCAATCCCCTATCATATCCTCTATCCGATCCTATCCTCTATCCTAACCTATCCTCTACCCTATTCTATCCTCTATCCTATCCTATCCTCTATGCTAACCTATCCTCTATCCTATCCTATTCTCTATCCTATTATATCCTATCCTGTACCGCCTCCTATCCTGTATCCGATCCAATCCCCTATCGTCTACCGTATCATATTCTCTATCCTATCCTCTATCCTATCCAATCCTCTGTCCTATCCTATCCTCTATAATATCGTATCCTCTATCATATCCTTTCCTCTTTCCTATAATATCATATATCCTATCCTATCCTCTATCCTATCCAATCCCCTATGATATCCTCTATCCAATCCTATCCTCTATCTTATCCTATCGTATCCTCTATCGTATCCTATCCTCTATCCTATCCTATCCTCTATCCTATCCTATCCTCTATCCTTTCCTATCCTCTATCCTATCCTATCCTCTACCCTATCCTATCCTCTATCCTATCCTATCCTCTATCGTATCCTATCCTCTATCCTATCCTATCCTCTATCCTATCCTATCCTCTATACTATCCTATCCTCTATCCTAACCTATCCTCTATCCTATCCTATCCTCTATCCTATCCTATCCTCTATCGTCTCCTATCATCTATCCTATCCAATCCCCTATGATATCCTCTATCCAATCCTATCCTCTATCCTATCCTATCCTCTATCCTATCCTATCCTCTATCCTATCCTATCCTCTATCCTATCCTATCCTCTATCTTATCCTATCCTCTATCCTATCCAATTCTCTATCCTATCCTCTATCCGATCCTATCTTCTATCCTATCCTATCCTCTATCATATCCTATCCTCTATCCTATCCTATCCTCTATAATATCGTATCCTCTATCATATCCTATCCTCATTCCTATAATATCATCTGTCCTATCCTATACTCTATGCTATCATATCCTCTATCTTATCCTATCCTCTATCCTATCCTATCCTCTATCCTATCCTATCCTCAATGCTATCCTATCCTCTATCATATCCTATCCTCTATCCTATCCTATCCTCTATCCTATCCTATCCTCTATCCTATCCTACCCTCTATCCTATCCTTTCGTATCCTCTATCGCATCCTATCCTCTATCCTATCCTATCCTCTATCCTATCCTATCCTCTATAATATCGTATCCTCTATCATATCCTATCCTCATTCCTATAATATCATCTGTCCTATCCTATCCAATCCCCTATCCTATCCTCTATCGTATCCTATGCTCTATCCTATCCTATCCTCTATCCTATCCTATCCTATCCTCTATCTTAACCTATCCTCTATCCTATCCTATTCTCCATCCTATCCTATCCTATCCTCTACCGCCACCTATCCTCTATCCGATCCAATCCCCTATCGTCTACCCTATCATATTCTCTATCCTATCCAATCCTCTATCCTATCCGATCTACTATCATATCCTATCCTCTATCCTATCCTATCCTCTATCCTATCCTATCCTCTATCCTATCCTATCCTCTATCCTATCCTATCCTCTATCCTATCCTATCCTCTATCCTATCCTATCCTATCCTCTATCCTATCCTATCCTCTATCCTATCCTATCCTATCCTCTATCCTATCCTATCCTCTATCCTATCCTATCGTATCCTCTATCGTATCCTATCCTCTATCTTATCCTATCGTATCCTCTATCGTATCCTATCCTCTATCCTATCCTATCCTCTATCCTATCCTATCCTCTATCCTATCCAATCCTCTGTCCTATCCTATCCTCTATAATATCGTATCCTCTATCATATCCTTTCCTCTTTCCTATAATATCATCTATCCTATCCTATCCTCTATTATATCCTATCCTCTATCGTCTCCTATCATCTATCCTATCCAATCTCCTATGATATCCTCTATCCAATCCTATCCTCTATCCTATCCTATCCTCTATCCTATCCTATCCTCTATCCTATCCTATCCTCTATCCTATCCTATCCTCTATCCTATCCTATCCTCTATCCTATCCTATCCTCTATCCTATCCTATCGTTATCCTCTATCGTATCCTATCCTCTATCTTATCCTATCCTATCCTCTATCCTATCCTATCGTATCCTCTATCGTATCCTATCCTCTATCTTATCCTATCGTATCCTCTATCGTATCCTATCCTCTATCCTATCCTATCCTCTATCCTATCCTATCCTCTATCTTATACAATCCCCTATCCTATCCTCTATCCTATCCTATCCACTATCCTATCCTATCCTCTATCCTATCCTATCCTCTATCCTTTCCTATCCTCTATCCTATCCTATCCTGTATCCTATCCTATCCTCTATCCTATCCAATCCCCTATCATATCCTCTATCCGATCCTATCCTCTATCCTAACCTCTCCTCTACCCTATTCTATCCTCTATCCTATCCTATCCTCTATCCTAACCTATCCTCTATCCTATCCTATTCTCTATCCTATTATATCCTATCCTGTACCGCCTCCTATCCTGTATCCGATCCAATCCCCTATCGTCTACCGTATCATATTCTCTATCCTATCCTCTATCCTATCCAATCCTCTGTCCTATCCTATCCTCTATAATATCGTATCCTCTATCATATCCTTTCCTCTTTCCTATAATATCATCTATCCTATCCTATCCTCTATCCTATCCTATCCTCTATCGTCTCCTATCATCTATCCTATCCAATCTCCTATGAAATCCTCTATCCAATCCTATCCTCTATCCTATCCTATCCTCTATCCTATCCTATCCTCTATCCTATCCTATCCTCTATCCTATCCTATCCTCTATCCTATCCTATCCTCTATCCTATCCTATCCTCTATCCTATCCTATCCTCTATCCTATCCTATCGTATCCTCTATCGTATCCTATCCTCTATCTTATCCTATCCTATCCTCTATCCTATCCTATCGTATCCTCTATCGTATCCTATCCTCTATCTTATCCTATCGTATCCTCTATCGTATCCTATCCTCTATCCTATCCTATCCTCTATCCTATCCTATCCTCTATCCTATCCAATCCCCTATCCTATCCTCTATCCTATCCTATCATCTATCCTATCCTATCCTCTATCCTATCCTATCCTCTATCCGATCCTATCCTCTATCCTAACCTATCCTCTACCCTATTCTATCCTCTATCCTATCCTATCCTCTATCCTAACCTATCCTCTATCCTATCCTATTCTCTATCCTATTATATCCTATCCTGTACCGCCTCCTATCCTGTATCCGATCCAATCCCCTATCGTCTACCGTATCATATTCTCTATCCTATCCTTTATCCTATCCAATTCTCTGTCCTATCCTATCCTCTATAATATAGTATCCTCTATCATATCCTTTCCTCTTTCCTATAATATCATCTATCCTATCCTATCCTCTATCCTATCCTATCCTCTATCGTCTCGTATCATTTATCCTATCCAATCCCCTATGATATCCTCTATCCAATCCTATCCTCTATCCTATCCTCTCCTCTATCCTATCCTATCGTATCCTCTATCGTATCCTATCCTCTATCCTATCCTATCCTCTATCCTATCCTATCCTCTATACTTTCCTATTATCTATCCTCTCCTATCCTGTATCCGATCCAATCCCCTATCCTCTATCCTATACTATTCTCTATCCTATCCTCATTCCTATCGTATCCTCTATCCTATCCTATCCAATCCCCTTTCCTATCCTCTATCCTATCCTATCCTCTATCTTATCCTATCCTCTAACCTATCCGATCATCTATCCTATCCTATCCTCTATCCTATCCGATCCACTATCATATCCTATCCTCTATCCTATCCTATCCTCTATCCTATCCTATCCTCTATCCTATCCTATCCTCTATCCTATCCTATCCTCTATCCTATCCTATCCTCTGTCCTTTCCTATCCTCTATCCTATCCTATCCTGTATCCTATCCTATCCTCTATCCTATCCAATCCCCTATCATATCCTCTATCCGATCCTATCCTCTATCCTAACCTATCCTCTACCCTATTCTATCCTCTATCCTATCCTATCCTCTATCCTAACCTATCCTCTATCCTATCCTATTCTCTATCCTATTATATCCTATCCTGTACCGCCTCCTATCCTGTATCCGATCCAATCCCCTATCGTCTACCGTATCATATTCTCTATCCTATCCTCTATCCTATCCTATCCTCTATCTTATCCTATCCTCTATCCTATCCTATCATCTATCCTATCCTATCCTCTATCCTATCCTATCATCTACCCTATCCTATCCTCTATCCTATCCTATCCTCTATCCTACCTATCCTCTATCTTATCCTATCCTCTATCCTGTCCTATCCTCTATCCTATCCTATCCTCTGTCCTTTCCTATCCTCTATCCTATCCTATCCTGTATCCTATCCTATCCTCTATCCTATCCAATCCCCTATCATATCCTCTATCCGATCCTATCCTCTATCCTAACCTATCCTCTACCCTATTCTATCCTCTATCCTATCCTATCCTCTATCCTAACCTATCCTCTATCCTATCCTATCCTCTATCCTATCCTATCCTCTATCGTCTCCTATCATCTATCCTATCCAATCCCCTATGATATCCTCTATCCAATCCTATCCTCTATCCTATCCTATCCTCTATCCTATCCTATCCTCTATCCTATCCTATCCTCTATCCTATCCTATCCTCTATCTTATCCTATCCTCTATCCTATCCAATTCTCTATCCTATCCTCTATCCGATCCTATCTTCTATCCTATCCTATCCTCTATCATATCCTATCCTCTATCGTATCCTATCCTCTATCCTATCTTATCCTCTATCTTATCCTATCCTCTATCCTATCCTATCCTCTATCCTATCCTATCCTCTATCCTATCCTATCGTATCCTCTATCGTATCCTATCCTCTATCTTATCCTATCGTATCCTCTATCGTATCCTATCCTCTATCCTATCCTATCCTCTATCCTATCCTATCCTCTATCCTATCCAATCCCCTATCCTATCCTCTATCCTATCCTATCCTCTATCTTATCCTATCCTCTATCCTATCCTATCATCTATCCTATCCTATCCTCTATCCTATCCTATCATCTACCCTATCCTATCCTCTATCCTATCCTATCCTCTATCCTACCTATCCTCTATCTTATCCTATCCTCTATCCTGTCCTATCCTCTATCCTATCCTATCCTCTGTCCTTTCCTATCCTCTATCCTATCCTATCCTCTATCGTCTCCTATCATCTATCCTATCCAATCTCCTATGATATCCTCTATCCAATCCTATCCTCTATCCTATCCTATCCTCTATCCTATCCTATCCTATCCTCTATCCTATCCTTTCCTCTATCCTATCCTATCCTCTATCCTATCCTATCCTCTATCCTATCCTATCCTCTGTCCTATCCTATCCTCTATCCTATCCTATCCTCTATCCTATCCTATCGTATCCTCTATCGCATCCTATCCTCTATCTTATCCTATCCTATCCTCTATCCTATCCTATCGTATCCTCTATCGTATCCTATCCTCTATCTTATCCTATCGTATCCTCTATCGTATCCTATCCTCTATCCTATTCTATCCTCTATCCTATCCTATCCTCTATCCTATCCAATCCCCTATCCTATCCTCTATCCTATCCTATCCTCTATCCTATCCTATCCTCTATCCTATCCTATCCTCTATCCTTTCCTATCCTCTATCCTATCCTATCCTGTATCCTATCCTATCCTCTATCCTATCCAATCCCCTATCATATCCTCTATCCGATCCTATCCTCTATCCTAACCTATCCTCTACCCTATTCTATCCTCTATCCTATCCTATCCTCTATCCTAACCTATCCTCTATCCTATCCTATTCTCTACCCTATTATATCCTATCCTGTACCGCCTCCTATCCTGTATCCGATCCAATCCCCTATCGTCTACCGTATCATATTCTCTATCCTATCCTTTATCCTATCCAATCCTCTGTCCTATCCTATCCTCTATAATATAGTATCCTCTATCATATCCTTTCCTCTTTCCTATAATATCATCTATCCTATCCTATCCTCTATCCTATCCTATCCTCTATCGTCTCCTATCATTTATCCTATCCAATCCCCTATGATATCCTCTATCCAATCCTATCCTCTATCCTATCCTCTCCTCTATCCTATCCTATCGTATCCTCTATCGTATCCTATCCTCTATCCTATCCTATCCTCTATCCTATCCTATCCTCTATACTTTCCTATTATCTATCCTCTCCTATCCTGTATCCGACCCAATCCCCTATCCTCTATCCTATACTATTCTCTATCCTATCCTCATTCCTATCGTATCCTCTATCCTATCCTATCCAATCCCCTTTCCTATCCTCTATCCTATCCTATCCTCTATCTTATCCTATCCTCTAACCTATCCGATCATCTATCCTATCCTATCCTCTATCCTATCCGATCCACTATCATATCCTATCCTCTATCCTATCCTATCCTCTATCCTATCCTATCCTCTATCCTATCCTATCGTATCCTCTATCGTATCCTATCCTCTATCTTATCCTATCGTATCCTCTATCGTATCCTATCCTCTATCCTATCCTATCCTCTATCCTATCCTATCCTCTATCCTATCCAATCCCCTATCCTATCCTCTATCCTATCCTATCCTCTATCTTATCCTATCCTCTATCCTATCCTATCATCTATCCTATCCTATCCTCTATCCTATCCTATCATCTACCCTATCCTATCCTCTATCCTATCCTATCCTCTATCCTACCTATCCTCTATCTTATCCTATCCTCTATCCTGTCCTATCCTCTATCCTATCCTATCCTCTGTCCTTTCCTATCCTCTATCCTATCCTATCCTGTATCCTATCCTATCCTCTATCCTATCCAATCCCCTATCATATCCTCTATCCGATCCTATCCTCTATCCTAACCTATCCTCTACCCTATTCTATCCTCTATCCTATCCTATCCTCTATCCTAACCTATCCTCTATCCTATCCTATTCTCTATCCTATTATATCCTATCCTGTACCGCCTCCTATCCTGTATCCGATCCAATCCCCTATCGTCTACCGTATCATATTCTCTATCCTATCCTCTATCCTATCCTATCCTCTATCTTATCCTATCCTCTATCCTATCGTATCATCTATCCTATCCTATCCTCTGTCCTATCCTATCATCTACCCTATCCTATCCCCTATCCTATCCTATCCTCTATCCTACCTATCCTCTATCTTATCCTATCCTCTATCCTGTCCTATCCTCTATCCTATCCTATCCTCTGTCCTTTCCTATCCTCTATCCTATCCTATCCTGTATCCTATCCTATCCTCTATCCTATCCAATCCCCTATCATATCCTCTACCCGATCCTATCCTCTATCCTAACCTATCCTCTACCCTATTCTATCCTCTATCCTATCCTATCCTCTATCCTAACCTATCCTCTATCCTATCCTATCCTCTATCCTATCCTATCCTCTATCGTCTCCTATCATCTATCCTATCCAATCCCTTATGATATCCTCTATCCAATCCTATCCTCTATCCTATCCTATCCTCTATCCTATCCTATCCTCTATCCTATCCTATCCTCTATCTTATCCTATCCTCTATCCTATCCAATTCTCTATCCTATCCTCTATCCGATCCTATCTTCTATCCTATCCTATCCTCTATCATATCCTATCCTCTATCCTACCCTATCCTCTATCCTATCTTATCCTCTATCTTATCCTATCCTCTATCCTATCCTATCCTCTATCCTATCCTATCGTATCCTCTATCGTATCCTATCCTCTATCTTATCCTATCGTATCCTCTATCGTATCCTATCCTCTATCCTATCCTATCCTCTATCCTATCCTATCCTCTATCCTATCAAATCCCCTATCCTATCCTCTATCCTATCCTATCCTCTATCTTATCCTATCCTCTATCCTATCCTATCATCTATCCTATCCTATCCTCTATCCTATCCTATCATCTACCCTATCCTATCCTCTATCCTATCCTATCCTCTATCCTACCTATCCTCTATCTTATCCTATCCTCTATCCTGTCCTATCCTCTATCCTATCCTATCCTCTGTCCTTTCCTATCCTCTATCCTATCCTATCCTGTATCCTATCCTATCCTCTATCCTATCCAATCCCCTATCATATCCTCTATCCGATCCTATCCTCTATCCTAACCTATCCTCTACCCTATTCTATCCTCTAGCCTATCCTATCCTCTATCCTAACCTATCCTCTATCCTATCCTATTCTCTGTCCTATTATATCCTATCCTGTACCGCCTCCTATCCTGTATCCGATCCAATCCCCTATCGTCTACCGTATCATATTCTCTATCCTATCCTCTATCCTATCCAATCCTCTGTCCTATCCTATCCTCTATAATATCGTATCCTCTATCATATCCTTTCCTCTTTCCTATAATATCATCTATCCTATCCTATCCTCTATCCTATCCTATCCTCTATCGTCTCCTATCATCTATTCTATCCAATCCCCTATGATATCCTCTATCCAATCCTATCCTCTATCCTATCCTATCCTCTATCCTATCCTATCCTCTATCCTATCCTATCCTCTATCCTATCCTATCCTCTATCTTATCCTATCCTCTATCCTATCCTATCCTCTATCCGATCCTATCTTCTATCCTATCCTATCCTCTATCATATCCTATCCTCTATCCTATCCTATCCTCTATCCTATCTTATCCTCTATCTTATCCTATCCTCTATCCTATCCTATCCTCTATCCTATCCAATCCCCTATCATATCCTCTATCCCATCCTATCCTCTATCCTAACCTATCCTCTACCCTATTCTATCCTCTATCCTATCCTATCCTCTATCCTAACCTATCCTCTATCCTATCCTATTCTCTATTCTATTATATCCTATCCTGTACCGCCTCCTATCCTGTATCCGATCCAATCCCCTATCGTCTACCGTATCATATTCTCTATCCTATCCTCTATCCTATCCAATCCTCTGTCCTATCCTATCCTCTATAATATCGTATCCTCTATCATATCCTTTCCTCTTTCCTATAATATCATCTATCCTATCCTATCCACTATCCTATCCTATCCTCTATCGTCTCCTATCATCTATCCTATCCAATCCCCTATGATATCCTCTATCCAATCCTATCCTCTATCCTATCCTATCCTCTATCCTATCCTATCCTCTATCCTATCCTATCCTCTATCCTATCCTATCCTCTATCTTATCCTATCCTCTATCCTATCCAATTCTCTATCCTATCCTCTATCCGATCCTATCTTCTATCCTATCCTATCCTCTATCATATCCTATCCCCTATCCTATCCTATCCTCTATCCTACCTATCCTCTATCTTATCCTATCCTCTATCCTGTCCTATCCTCTATCCTATCCTATCCTCTGTCCTTTCCTATCCTCTATCCTATCCTATCCTGTATCCTATCCTATCCTCTATCCTATCCAATCCCCTATCATATCCTCTACCCGATCCTATCCTCTATCCTAACCTATCCTCTACCCTATTCTATCCTCTATCCTATCCTATCCTCTATCCTAACCTATCCTCTATCCTATCCTATCCTCTATCCTATCCTATCCTCTATCGTCTCCTATCATCTATCCTATCCAATCCCTTATGATATCCTCTATCCAATCCTATCCTCTATCCTATCCTATCCTCTATCCTATCCTATCCTCTATCCTATCCTATCCTCTATCTTATCCTATCCTCTATCCTATCCAATTCTCTATCCTATCCTCTATCCGATCCTATCTTCTATCCTATCCTATCCTCTATCATATCCTATCCTCTATCCTACCCTATCCTCTATCCTATCTTATCCTCTATCTTATCCTATCCTCTATCCTATCCTATCCTCTATCCTATCCTATCGTATCCTCTATCGTATCCTATCCTCTATCTTATCCTATCGTATCCTCTATCGTATCCTATCCTCTATCCTATCCTATCCTCTATCCTATCCTATCCTCTATCCTATCAAATCCCCTATCCTATCCTCTATCCTATCCTATCCTCTATCTTATCCTATCCTCTATCCTATCCTATCATCTATCCTATCCTATCCTCTATCCTATCCTATCATCTACCCTATCCTATCCTCTATCCTATCCTATCCTCTATCCTACCTATCCTCTATCTTATCCTATCCTCTATCCTGTCCTATCCTCTATCCTATCCTATCCTCTGTCCTTTCCTATCCTCTATCCTATCCTATCCTGTATCCTATCCTATCCTCTATCCTATCCAATCCCCTATCATATCCTCTATCCGATCCTATCCTCTATCCTAACCTATCCTCTACCCTATTCTATCCTCTAGCCTATCCTATCCTCTATCCTAACCTATCCTCTATCCTATCCTATTCTCTGTCCTATTATATCCTATCCTGTACCGCCTCCTATCCTGTATCCGATCCAATCCCCTATCGTCTACCGTATCATATTCTCTATCCTATCCTCTATCCTATCCAATCCTCTGTCCTATCCTATCCTCTATAATATCGTATCCTCTATCATATCCTTTCCTCTTTCCTATAATATCATCTATCCTATCCTATCCTCTATCCTATCCTATCCTCTATCGTCTCCTATCATCTATTCTATCCAATCCCCTATGATATCCTCTATCCAATCCTATCCTCTATCCTATCCTATCCTCTATCCTATCCTATCCTCTATCCTATCCTATCCTCTATCCTATCCTATCCTCTATCTTATCCTATCCTCTATCCTATCCTATCCTCTATCCGATCCTATCTTCTATCCTATCCTATCCTCTATCATATCCTATCCTCTATCCTATCCTATCCTCTATCCTATCTTATCCTCTATCTTATCCTATCCTCTATCCTATCCTATCCTCTATCCTATCCAATCCCCTATCATATCCTCTATCCCATCCTATCCTCTATCCTAACCTATCCTCTACCCTATTCTATCCTCTATCCTATCCTATCCTCTATCCTAACCTATCCTCTATCCTATCCTATTCTCTATTCTATTATATCCTATCCTGTACCGCCTCCTATCCTGTATCCGATCCAATCCCCTATCGTCTACCGTATCATATTCTCTATCCTATCCTCTATCCTATCCAATCCTCTGTCCTATCCTATCCTCTATAATATCGTATCCTCTATCATATCCTTTCCTCTTTCCTATAATATCATCTATCCTATCCTATCCACTATCCTATCCTATCCTCTATCGTCTCCTATCATCTATCCTATCCAATCCCCTATGATATCCTCTATCCAATCCTATCCTCTATCCTATCCTATCCTCTATCCTATCCTATCCTCTATCCTATCCTATCCTCTATCCTATCCTATCCTCTATCTTATCCTATCCTCTATCCTATCCAATTCTCTATCCTATCCTCTATCCGATCCTATCTTCTATCCTATCCTATCCTCTATCATATCCTATCGTCTATCCTATCATATCCTCTATCTTATCCTATCCTCTATACTATCCTATACTCTATCCTATCCTATCCTCTATCCTATCCTATCCTCTATCATATCCTATCCTCTATCCTCTAATATCCTCTATCCTATCCTATCCTCTATCCTATCCTACCCTCTATCCTATCCTTTCGGATCCTCTATCGCATCCTATCCTCTATCCTATCCTATCCTCTATCCTATCCTATCCTTTATACTATCCTATCCTCTATCCTATCCTATCCTCTATCCTATCCTATCCTCTATAATATCGTATCCTCTATCATATCCTATCCTCATTCCTATAATATCATCTGTCCTACCCTATCCTCTATCCTATCCAATCCACTATCCTATCCTCTATCGTATCCTATGCTCTATCCTATCCTATCCTCTATCCTATCCTATCCTCTATCCTGTCCTATCCTATCCTCTATCCTATGCTATCCTCGATCCTATCCTATCCTCTATCGTATCCTATCGTCTATCCTATCATATCCTCTATCTTATCCTATCCTCTATACTATCCTATCCTCTATCCTATCCTATCCTCTATCCTATCCTATCCTCTATCATATCCTATCCTCTATCCTCTCCTATCCTCTATCCTATCCTATCCTCTATCCTATCCTACCCTCTATCCTATCCTTTCGGATCCTCTATCGCATCCTATCCTCTATCCTATCCTATCCTCTATCCTATCCTATCCTCTATACTATCCTATCCTCTATCCTATCCTATCCTCTATCCTATCCTATCCTCTATAATATCGTATCCTCTATCATATCCTATCGTCATTCCTATAATATCATCTGTCCTATCCTATCCTCTATCCTATCCAATCCACTATCCTATCCTCTATCCTATCCAATCCCCTATCCTATCCTCTATCCTATGCTATCCTCTATCCTGTCCTATCCTCTATCCTTTCCTATCCTCTATCCTATTATATCCTCTATCGTATCCTATGCTCTATCCTATCCTATCCTCTATCCTATCCTATGCTCTATCCTATCATATCCTCTATATTATCCTTTCCTCTATCCTATCCTATCCTCTATCCTATCCTATCCTCTATGATATCCTATCCTCTATCATATCCTATCCTCTATCCTATCCTATCCTCTATCCTTTCCTATCCTCTATCCTATCCTATCCTGTATCCTATCCTATCCTCTAACCTATCCAATCCCCTATCATATCCTCTATCCCATCCTATCCTCTATCCTAACCTATCCTCTACCCTATTCTATCCTCTATCCTATCCTATCCTCTAACCTAACCTATCCTCTATCCTATCCTATTCTCTATTCTATTATATCCTATCCTGTACCGCCTCCTATCCTGTATCCGATCCAATCCCCTATCGTCTACCGTATCATATTCTCTATCCTATCCTCTATCCTATCCAATCCTCTGTCCTATCCTATCCTCTATAATATCGTATCCTCTATCATATCCTTTCCTCTTTCCTATAATATCATCTATCCTATCCTATCCACTATCCTATCCTATCCTCTATCGTCTCCTATCATCTATCCTATCCAATCCCCTATGATATCCTCTATCCAATCCTATCCTCTATCCTATCCTATCCTCTATCCTATCCTATCCTCTATCCTATCCTATCCTCTATCCTATCCTATCCTCTATCTTATCCTATCCTCTATCCTATCCAATTCTCTATTCCTATCCTCTATCCGATCCTATCTTCTATCCTATCCTATCCTCTATCATATCCTATCGTCTATCCTATCATATCCTCTATCTTATCCTATCCTCTATACTATCCTATACTCTATCCTATCCTATCCTCTATCCTATCCTATCCTCTATCATATCCTATCCTCTATCCTCTCCTATCCTCTATCCTATCCTATCCTCTATCCTATCCTACCCTCTATCCTATCCTTTCGGATCCTCTATCGCATCCTATCCTCTATCCTATCCTATCCTCTATCCTATCCTATCCTTTATACTATCCTATCCTCTATCCTATCCTATCCTCTATCCTATCCTATCCTCTATAATATCGTATCCTCTATCATATCCTATCCTCATTCCTATAATATCATCTGTCCTACCCTATCCTCTATCCTATCCAATCCACTATCCTATCCTCTATCGTATCCTATGCTCTATCCTATCCTATCCTCTATCCTATCCTATCCTCTATCCTGTCCTATCCTATCCTCTATCCTATGCTATCCTCGATCCTATCCTATCCTCTATCGTATCCTATCGTCTATCCTATCATATCCTCTATCTTATCCTATCCTCTATACTATCCTATCCTCTATCCTATCCTATACTCTATCCTATCCTATCCTCTATCATATCCTATCCTCTATCCTCTCCTATCCTCTATCCTATCCTATCCTCTATCCTATCCTACCCTCTATCCTATCCTTTCGGATCCTCTATCGCATCCTATCCTCTATCCTATCCTATCCTCTATCCTATCCTATCCTCTATACTATCCTATCCTCTATCCTATCCTATCCTCTATCCTATCCTATCCTCTATAATATCGTATCCTCTATCATATCCTATCGTCATTCCTATAATATCATCTGTCCTATCCTATCCTCTATCCTATCCAATCCACTATCCTATCCTCTATCCTATCCAATCCCCTATCCTATCCTCTATCCTATGCTATCCTCTATCCTGTCCTATCCTCTATCCATCCCTATCCTCTATCCTATTATATCCTCTATCGTATCCTATGCTCTATCCTATCCTATCCTCTATCCTATCCTATGCTCTATCCTATCATATCCTCTATATTATCCTTTCCTCTATCCTATCCTATCCTCTATCCTATCCTATCCTCTATGCTATCCTATCCTCTATCATATCCTATCTTCTATCCTATCCTATCCTCTATCCTGTCCTATCCTATCCTCTATCCTATGCTATCCTCTATCCTATTATATCCTCTATCGTATCCTATGCTCTATCCTATCCTATCCTCTATCCTTTCCTATCCTCTATCCTATTATATCCTCTATCGTATCCTATGCTCTATCCTATCCTATCCTCTATCCTATCCTATGCTCTATCCTATCCTATCCACTAACCTATCCTATCATCTACCCTATCCTATCCTCTATCCTATCCTATCCTCTATCCTACCTATCCTCTATCTTATCCTATCCTCTATCCTGTCCTATCCTCTACCCTATCCTATCCTCTGTCCTTTCCTATCCTCTATCCTATCCTATCCTGTATCCTATCCTATCCTCTATCCTATCCAATCCCCTATCATATCCTCTATCCGATCCTATCCTCTATCCTAACCTATCCTCTACCCTATTCTATCCTCTATCCTATCCTATCCTCTATGCTAACCTATCCTCTATCCTATCCTATTCTCTATCCTATTATATCCTATCCTGTACCGCCTCCTATCCTGTATCCGATCCAATCCCCTATCGTCTACCGTATCATATTCTCTATCCTATCCTCTATCCTATCCAATCCTCTGTCCTATCCTATCCTCTATAATATCGTATCCTCTATCATATCCTTTCCTCTTTCCTATAATATCATCTATCCTATCCTATCCTCTATCCTATCCAATCCCCTATGATATCCTCTATCCAATCCTATCCTCTATCTTATCCTATCGTATCCTCTATCGTATCCTATCCTCTATCCTATCCTATCCTCTATCCTATCCTATCCTCTATCCTTTCCTATCCTCTAGCCTATCCTATCCTCTACCCTATCCTATCCTCTATCCTATCCTATCCTCTATCGTATCCTATCCTCTATCCTATCCTATCCTCTATCCTATCCTATCCTCTATACTATCCTATCCTCTATCCTAACCTATCCTCTATCCTATCCTATCCTCTATCCTATCCTATCCTCTATCGTCTCCTATCATCTATCCTATCCAATCCCCTATGATATCCTCTATCCAATCCTATCCTCTATCCTATCCTATCCTCTATCCTATCCTATCCTCTATCCTATCCTATCCTCTATCCTATCCTATCATCTATCTTATCCTATCCTCTATCCTATCCAATTCTCTATCCTATCCTCTATCCGATCCTATCTTCTATCCTATCCTATCCTCTATCATATCCTATCCTCTATCCTATCCTATCCTCTATAATATCGTATCCTCTATCATATCCTATCCTCATTCCTATAATATCATCTGTCCTATCCTATACTCTATGCTATCATATCCTCTATCTTATCCTATCCTCTATCCTATCCTATCCTCTATCCTATCCTATCCTCAATGCTATCCTATCCTCTATCATATCCTATCCTCTATCCTATCCTATCCTCTATCCTATCCTATCCTCTATCCTATCCTACCCTCTATCCTATCCTTTCGTATCCTCTATCGCATCCTATCCTCTATCCTATCCTATCCTCTATCCTATCCTATCCTCTATAATATCGTATCCTCTATCATATCCTATCCTCATTCCTATAATATCATCTGTCCTATCCTATCCAATCCCCTATCCTATCCTCTATCGTATCCTATGCTCTATCCTATCCTATCCTCTATCCTATCCTATCCTCTATCCTATCCTATCCTATCCTCTATCTTAACCTATCCTCTATCCTATCCTATTCTCCATCCTATCCTATCCTATCCTCTACCGCCACCTATCCTCTATCCGATCCAATCCCCTATCGTCTACCCTATCATATTCTCTATCCTATCCAATCCTCTATCCTATCCGATCTACTATCATATCCTATCCTCTATCCTATCCTATCCTCTATCCTATCCTATCCTCTATCCTATCCTATCCTCTATCCTATCCTATCCTCTATCCTATCCTATCCTCTATCCTATCCTATCCTATCCTCTATCCTATCCTATCCTCTATCCTATCCTATCCTCTATCCTATCCTATCCTATCCTCTATCCTATCCTATCCTCTATCCTATCCTATCGTATCCTCTATCGTATCCTATCCTCTATCTTATCCTATCGTATCCTCTATCGTATCCTGTCCTCTATCCTATCCTATCCTCTATCCTATCCTATCCTCTATCCTATCCAATCCTCTGTCCTATCCTATCCTCTATAATATCGTATCCTCTATCATATCCTTTCCTCTTTCCTATAATATCATCTATCCTATCCTATCCTCTATTATATCCTATCCTCTATCGTCTCCTATCATCTATCCTATCCAATCTCCTATGATATCCTCTATCCAATCCTATCCTCTATCCTATCCTATCCTCTATCCTATCCTATCCTCTATCCTATCCTATCCTCTATCCTATCCTATCCTCTATCCTATCCTATCCTCTATCCTATCCTATCCTCTATCCTATCCTATCCTCTATCCTATCCTATCGTTATCCTCTATCGTATCCTATCCTCTATCTTATCCTATCCTATCCTCTATCCTATCCTATCGTATCCTCTATCGTATCCTATCCTCTATCTTATCCTATCGTATCCTCTATCGTATCCTATCCTCTATCCTATCCTATCCTCTATCCTATCCTATCCTCTATCTTATACAATCCCCTATCCTATCCTCTATCCTATCCTATCCTCTATCCTATCCTATCCTCTATCCTATCCTATCCTCTATCCTTTCCTATCCTCTATCCTATCCTATCCTGTATCCTATCCTATCCTCTATCCTATCCAATCCCCTATCATATCCTCTATCCGATCCTATCCTCTATCCTAACCTCTCCTCTACCCTATTCTATCCTCTATCCTATCCTATCCTCTATCCTAACCTATCCTCTATCCTATCCTATTCTCTATCCTATTATATCCTATCCTGTACCGCCTCCTATCCTGTATCCGATCCAATCCCCTATCGTCTACCGTATCATATTCTCTATCCTATCCTCTATCCTATCCAATCCTCTGTCCTATCCTATCCTCTATAATATCGTATCCTCTATCATATCCTTTCCTCTTTCCTATAATATCATCTATCCTATCCTATCCTCTATCCTATCCTATCCTCTATCGTCTCCTATCATCTATCCTATCCAATCTCCTATGAAATCCTCTATCCAATCCTATCCTCTATCCTATCCTATCCTCTATCCTATCCTATCCTCTATCCTATCCTATCCTCTATCCTATCCTATCCTCTATCCTATCCTATCCTCTATCCTATCCTATCCTCTATCCTATCCTATCCTCTATCCTATCCTATCGTATCCTCTATCGTATCCTATCCTCTATCTTATCCTATCCTATCCTCTATCCTATCCTATCGTATCCTCTATCGTATCCTATCCTCTATCTTATCCTATCGTATCCTCTATCGTATCCTATCCTCTATCCTATCCTATCCTCTATCCTATCCTATCCTCTATCCTATCCAATCCCCTATCCTATCCTCTATCCTATCCTATCATCTATCCTATCCTATCCTCTATCCTATCCTATCCTCTATCCTTTCCTATCCTCTATCCTATCCTATCCTGTATCCTATCCTATCCTCTATCCTATCCAATCCCCTATCATATCCTCTATCCGATCCTATCCTCTATCCTAACCTATCCTCTACCCTATTCTATCCTCTATCCTATCCTATCCTCTATCCTAACCTATCCTCTATCCTATCCTATTCTCTATCCTATTATATCCTATCCTGTACCGCCTCCTATCCTGTATCCGATCCAATCCCCTATCGTCTACCGTATCATATTCTCTATCCTATCCTTTATCCTATCCAATTCTCTGTCCTATCCTATCCTCTATAATATAGTATCCTCTATCATATCATTTCCTCTTTCCTATAATATCATCTATCCTATCCTATCCTCTATCCTATCCTATCCTCTATCGTCTCCTATCATTTATCCTATCCAATCCCCTATGATATCCTCTATCCAATCCTATCCTCTATCCTATCCTCTCCTCTATCCTATCCTATCGTATCCTCTATCGTATCCTATCCTCTATCCTATCCTATCCTCTATCCTATCCTATCCTCTATACTTTCCTATTATCTATCCTCTCCTATCCTGTATCCGATCCAATCCCCTATCCTCTATCCTATACTATTCTCTATCCTATCCTCATTCCTATCGTATCCTCTATCCTATCCTATCCAATCCCCTTTCCTATCCTCTATCCTATCCTATCCTCTATCTTATCCTATCCTCTAACCTATCCGATCATCTATCCTATCCTATCCTCTATCCTATCCAATCCCCTATCATATCCTCTATCCGATCCTATCCTCTATCCTAACCTATCCTCTACCCTATTCTATCCTCTATCCTATCCTATCCTCTATCCTAACCTATCCTCTATCCTATCCTATTCTCTATCCTATTATATCCTATCCTGTACCGCCTCCTATCCTGTATCCGATCCAATCCCCTATTGTCTACCGTATCATATTCTCTATCCTATCCTCTATCCTATCCTATCCTCTATCTTATCCTATCCTCTATCCTATCCTATCATCTATCCTATCCTATCCTCTATCCTATCCTATCATCTACCCTATCCTATCCTCTATCCTATCCTATCCTCTATCCTACCTATCCTCTATCTTATCCTATCCTCTATCCTGTCCTATCCTCTATCCTATCCTATCCTCTGTCCTTTCCTATCCTCTATCCTATCCTATCCTGTATCCTATCCTATCCTCTATCCTATCCAATCCCCTATCATATCCTCTATCCGATCCTATCCTCTATCCTAACCTATCCTCTACCCTATTCTATCCTCTATCCTATCCTATCCTCTATCCTAACCTATCCTCTATCCTATCCTATCCTCTATCCTATCCTATCCTCTATCGTCTCCTATCATCTATCCTATCCAATCCCCTATGATATCCTCTATCCAATCCTATCCTCTATCCTATCCTATCCTCTATCCTATCCAATCCCCTATCATATCCTCTATCCGATCCTATCCTCTATCCTAACCTATCCTCTACCCTATTCTATCCTCTATCCTATCCTATCCTCTATCCTAACCTATCCTCTATCCTATCCTATCCTCTATCCTATCCTATCCTCTATCGTCTCCTATCATTTATCCTATCCAATCCCCTATGATATCCTCTATCCAATCCTATCCTCTATCCTATCCTCTCCTCTATCCTATCCTATCGTATCCTCTATCGTATCCTATCCTCTATCCTATCCTATCCTCTATCCTATCCTATCCTCTATACTTTCCTATTATCTATCCTCTCCTATCCTGTATCCGACCCAATCCCCTATCCTCTATCCTATACTATTCTCTATCCTATCCTCATTCCTATCGTATCCTCTATCCTATCCTATCCAATCCCCTTTCCTATCCTCTATCCTATCCTATCCTCTATCTTATCCTATCCTCTAACCTATCCGATCATCTATCCTATCCTATCCTCTATCCTATCCGATCCACTATCATATCCTATCCTCTATCCTATCCTATCCTCTATCCTATCCTATCCTCTATCCTATCCTATCGTATCCTCTATCGTATCCTATCCTCTATCTTATCCTATCGTATCCTCTATCGTATCCTATCCTCTATCCTATCCTATCCTCTATCCTATCCTATCCTCTATCCTATCCAATCCCCTATCCTATCCTCTATCCTATCCTATCCTCTATCTTATCCTATCCTCTATCCTATCCTATCATCTATCCTATCCTATCCTCTATCCTATCCTATCATCTACCCTATCCTATCCTCTATCCTATCCTATCCTCTATCCTACCTATCCTCTATCTTATCCTATCCTCTATCCTGTCCTATCCTCTATCCTATCCTATCCTCTGTCCTTTCCTATCCTCTATCCTATCCTATCCTGTATCCTATCCTATCCTCTATCCTATCCAATCCCCTATCATATCCTCTATCCGATCCTATCCTCTATCCTAACCTATCCTCTACCCTATTCTATCCTCTATCCTATCCTATCCTCTATCCTAACCTATCCTCTATCCTATCCTATTCTCTATCCTATTATATCCTATCCTGTACCGCCTCCTATCCTGTATCCGATCCAATCCCCTATCGTCTACCGTATCATATTCTCTATCCTATCCTCTATCCTATCCTATCCTCTATCCTATCCTATCCTCTATCCTATCGTATCATCTATCCTATCCTATCCTCTGTCCTATCCTATCATCTACCCTATCCTATCCCCTATCCTATCCTATCCTCTATCCTACCTATCCTCTATCTTATCCTATCCTCTATCCTGTCCTATCCTCTATCCTATCCTATCCTCTGTCCTTTCCTATCCTCTATCCTATCCTATCCTGTATCCTATCCTATCCTCTATCCTATCCAATCCCCTATCATATCCTCTACCCGATCCTATCCTCTATCCTAACCTATCCTCTACCCTATTCTATCCTCTATCCTATCCTATCCTCTATCCTAACCTATCCTCTATCCTATCCTATCCTCTATCCTATCCTATCCTCTATCGTCTCCTATCATCTATCCTATCCAATCCCCTATGATATCCTCTATCCGATCCTATCCTCTATCCTATCCTATCCTCTATCCTATCCTATCCTCTATCCTATCCTATCCTCTATCTTATCCTATCCTCTATCCTATCCAATTCTCTATCCTATCCTCTATCCGATCCTATCTTCTATCCTATCCTATCCTCTATCATATCCTATCCTCTATCCTATCCTATCCTCTATCCTATCTTATCCTCTATCTTATCCTATCCTCTATCCTATCCTATCCTCTATCCTATCCTATCCTCTATCCTATCCTATCGTATCCTCTATCGTATCCTATCCTCTATCTTATCCTATCGTATCCTCTATCGTATCCTATCCTCTATCCTATCCTATCCTCTATCCTATCCTATCCTCTATCCTATCAAATCCCCTATCCTATCCTCTATCCTATCCTATCCTCTATCTTATCCTATCCTCTATCCTATCCTATCATCTATCCTATCCTATCCTCTATCCTATCCTATCATCTACCCTATCCTATCCTCTATCCTATCCTATCCTCTATCCTACCTATCCTCTATCTTATCCTATCCTCTATCCTGTCCTATCCTCTATCCTATCCTATCCTCTGTCCTTTCCTATCCTCTATCCTATCCTATCCTGTATCCTATCCTATCCTCTATCCTATCCAATCCCCTATCATATCCTCTATCCGATCCTATCCTCTATCCTAACCTATCCTCTACCCTATTCTATCCTCTAGCCTATCCTATCCTCTATCCTAACCTATTCTCTGTCCTATTATATCCTATCCTGTACCGCCTCCTATCCTGTATCCGATCCAATCCCCTATCGTCTACCGTATCATATTCTCTATCCTATCCTCTATCCTATCCAATCCTCTGTCCTATCCTATCCTCTATAATATCGTATCCTCTATCATATCCTTTCCTCTTTCCTATAATATCATCTATCCTATCCTATCCTCTATCCTATCCTATCCTCTATCGTCTCCTATCATCTATTCTATCCAATCCCCTATGATATCCTCTATCCAATCCTATCCTCTATCCTATCCTATCCTCTATCCTATCCTATCCTCTATCCTATCCTATCCTCTATCCTATCCTATCCTCTATCTTATCCTATCCTCTATCCTATCCTATCCTCTATCCGATCCTATCTTCTATCCTTTCCTATCCTCTATCATATCCTATCCTCTATCCTATCCTATCCTCTATCCTATCTTATCCTCTATCTTATCCTATCCTCTATCCTATCCTATCCTCTATCCTATCCTATCCTCTATCCTATCCTATCGTATCCTCTATCGTATCCTATCCTATCCTCTATCCTATCCTATCCTCTATCCTTTCCTATCCTCTATCCTATCCTATCCTGTATCCTATCCTATCCTCTATCCTATCCAATCCCCTATCATATCCTCTATCCCATCCTATCCTCTATCCTAACCTATCCTCTACCCTATTCTATCCTCTATCCTATCCTATCCTCTATCCTAACCTATCCTCTATCCTATCCTATTCTCTATTCTATTATATCCTATCCTGTACCGCCTCCTATCCTGTATCCGATCCAATCCCCTATCGTCTACCGTATCATATTCTCTATCCTATCCTCTATCCTATCCAATCCTCTGTCCTATCCTATCCTCTATAATATCGTATCCTCTATCATATCCTTTCCTCTTTCCTATAATATCATCTATCCTATCCTATCCACTATCCTATCCTATCCTCTATCGTCTCCTATCATCTATCCTATCCAATCCCCTATGATATCCTCTATCCAATCCTATCCTCTATCCTATCCTATCCTCTATCCTATCCTATCCTCTATCCTATCCTATCCTCTATCCTATCCTATCCTCTATCTTATCCTATCCTCTATCCTATCCAATTCTCTATCCTATCCTCTATCCGATCCTATCTTCTATCCTATCCTATCCTCTATCATATCCTATCGTCTATCCTATCATATCCTCTATCTTATCCTATCCTCTATACTATCCTATACTCTATCCTATCCTATCCTCTATCCTATCCTATCCTCTATCATATCCTATCCTCTATCCTCTAATATCCTCTATCCTATCCTATCCTCTATCCTATCCTACCCTCTATCCTATCCTTTCGGATCCTCTATCGCATCCTATCCTCTATCCTATCCTATCCTCTATCCTATCCTATCCTTTATACTATCCTATCCTCTATCCTATCCTATCCTCTATCCTATCCTATCCTCTATAATATCGTATCCTCTATCATATCCTATCCTCATTCCTATAATATCATCTGTCCTACCCTATCCTCTATCCTATCCAATCCACTATCCTATCCTCTATCGTATCCTATGCTCTATCCTATCCTATCCTCTATCCTATCCTATCCTCTATCCTGTCCTATCCTATCCTCTATCCTATGCTATCCTCGATCCTATCCTATCCTCTATCGTATCCTATCGTCTATCCTATCATATCCTCTATCTTATCCTATCCTCTATACTATCCTATCCTCTATCCTATCCTATCCTCTATCCTATCCTATCCTCTATCATATCCTATCCTCTATCCTCTCCTATCCTCTATCCTATCCTATCCTCTATCCTATCCTACCCTCTATCCTATCCTTTCGGATCCTCTATCGCATCCTATCCTCTATCCTATCCTATCCTCTATCCTATCCTATCCTCTATACTATCCTATCCTCTATCCTATCCTATCCTCTATCCTATCCTATCCTCTATAATATCGTATCCTCTATCATATCCTATCGTCATTCCTATAATATCATCTGTCCTATCCTATCCTCTATCCTATCCAATCCACTATCCTATCCTCTATCCTATCCAATCCCCTATCCTATCCTCTATCCTATGCTATCCTCTATCCTGTCCTATCCTCTATCCTTTCCTATCCTCTATCCTATTATATCCTCTATCGTATCCTATGCTCTATCCTATCCTATCCTCTATCCTATCCTATGCTCTATCCTATCATATCCTCTATATTATCCTTTCCTCTATCCTATCCTATCCTCTATCCTATCCTATCCTCTATGATATCCTATCCTCTATCATATCCTATCCTCTATCCTATCCTATCCTCTATCCTTTCCTATCCTCTATCCTATCCTATCCTGTATCCTATCCTATCCTCTAACCTATCCAATCCCCTATCATATCCTCTATCCCATCCTATCCTCTATCCTAACCTATCCTCTACCCTATTCTATCCTCTATCCTATCCTATCCTCTAACCTAACCTATCCTCTATCCTATCCTATTCTCTATTCTATTATATCCTATCCTGTACCGCCTCCTATCCTGTATCCGATCCAATCCCCTATCGTCTACCGTATCATATTCTCTATCCTATCCTCTATCCTATCCAATCCTCTGTCCTATCCTATCCTCTATAATATCGTATCCTCTATCATATCCTTTCCTCTTTCCTATAATATCATCTATCCTATCCTATCCACTATCCTATCCTATCCTCTATCGTCTCCTATCATCTATCCTATCCAATCCCCTATGATATCCTCTATCCAATCCTATCCTCTATCCTATCCTATCCTCTATCCTATCCTATCCTCTATCCTATCCTATCCTCTATCCTATCCTATCCTCTATCTTATCCTATCCTCTATCCTATCCAATTCTCTATTCCTATCCTCTATCCGATCCTATCTTCTATCCTATCCTATCCTCTAGCATATCCTATCGTCTATACTATCATATCCTCTATCTTATCCTATCCTCTATACTATCCTATACTCTATCCTATCCTATCCTCTATCCTATCCTATCCTCTATCATATCCTATCCTCTATCCTCTCCTATCCTCTATCCTATCCTATCCTCTATCCTATCCTACCCTCTATCCTATCCTTTCGGATCCTCTATCGCATCCTATCCTCTATCCTATCCTATCCTCTATCCTATCCTATCCTTTATACTATCCTATCCTCTATCCTATCCTATCCTCTATCCTATCCTATCCTCTATAATATCGTATCCTCTATCATATCCTATCCTCATTCCTATAATATCATCTGTCCTACCCTATCCTCTATCCTATCCAATCCACTATCCTATCCTCTATCGTATCCTATGCTCTATCCTATCCTATCCTCTATCCTATCCTATCCTCTATCCTGTCCTATCCTATCCTCTATCCTATGCTATCCTCGATCCTATCCTATCCTCTATCGTATCCTATCGTCTATCCTATCATATCCTCTATCTTATCCTATCCTCTATACTATCCTATCCTCTATCCTATCCTATACTCTATCCTATCCTATCCTCTATCATATCCTATCCTCTATCCTCTCCTATCCTCTATCCTATCCTATCCTCTATCCTATCCTACCCTCTATCCTATCCTTTCGGATCCTCTATCGCATCCTATCCTCTATCGTATCCTATCCTCTATCCTATCCTATCCTCTATCCTATCCTATCCTCTATACTATCCTATCCTCTACCCTATCCTATCCTCTATCCTATCCTATCCTCTATCGTATCCTATCCTCTATCCTATCCTATCCTCTATCCTATCCTATCCTCTATACTATCCTATCCTCTATCCTTTCCTATCCTCTATCCTATTATATCCTCTATCGTATCCTATGCTCTATCCTATCCTATCCTCTATTATATCCTATGTTCTATGCTATCATATCCTCTATCTTATCCTATCCTCTATCCTATCCTATCCTCTATCCTATCCTATCCTCAATGCTATCCTATCCTCTATCATATCCTATCCTCTATCCTATCCTATCCTCTATCCTATCCTATCCTCTATACTATCCTGTCCTCTATCCTATTATATCCTCTATCGTATCCTATGCTCTATCCTATCCTATCCTCTATCCTATCCTATGCTCTATCCTATCCTATCCACTAACCTATCCTATCATCTATCCTATCCTATCCTCTATCCTATCATATCCTCTATCTTATCCTATCCTCTATCCTATCCTATCCTCTGTCCTATCCTATCCTCGATCCTATCCTATCCTCTATCCTATTATATCCTCTATCCTATCCTATCCTCTATCCTATCCTATCCTATCCTCTATTCTATCCTATTCTCGATCCTATCCTATCGTATCCTCTGTCCTATCCTATCCTCGATCCTATCCTATCCTCTATCGTATCCTATCGTCTATCCTATCATATCCTCTATCTTATCCTATCCTCTATACTATCCTATCCTCTATCCTATCCTATCCTCTATCCTATCCTATCCTCTATCATATCCTATCCTCTATCCTATCCTATCCTCTATCCTATCCTATCCTCTATCCTATCCTACCCTCTATCCTATCCTTTCGGATCCTCTATCGCATCCTATCCTCTATCCTGTCCTATCCTCTATCCTATCCTATCGTCTATACTATCCTATCCTCTATCCTATCCTATCCTCTATCCTATCCTATCCTCTATAATATCGTATCCTCTATCATATCCTATCCTCATTCCTATAATATCATCTGTCCTATCCTATCCTCTATCCTATCCAATCCACTATCCTATCCTCTATCCTATCCAATCCCCTATCCTATCCTCTATCCTATGCTATCCTCTATCCTATCCTATTCTCTATCCTTTCCTATCCTCTATCCTATTATATCCTCTATCGTATCCCATGCTCTATCCTATCCTATCCTCTATCCTATCCTATGCTCTATCCTATCATATCCTCTATCTTATCCTTTCCTCTATCCTATCCTATCCTCTATCATATCCTATCCTCTATGCTATCCTATCCTCTATCATATCCTATCCTCTATCCTATCCTATCCTCTATCCTATCCTATCCTCTATCCTATCCTACCCTCTATTCTATCCTATTCTCGATCCTATCCTATCGTATCCTCTGTCCTATCCTATCCTCGATCCTATCCTATACTCTATCGTATCCTATCGTCTATCCTATCATATCCTCTATCTTATCCTATCCTCTATACTATCCTATCCTCTATACTATCCTATCCTCTATCCTATCCTATCCTCTATCCTATCCTATCCTCTATCATATCCTATCCTCTATCCTCTCCTATCCTCTATCCTATCCTATCCTCTATCCTATCCTATCCTCTATCCTATCCTATCCTCTATCCTATCCTATCCTCTATCATATCCTATCCTCTATCCTCTCCTATCCTCTATCCTATCCTATCCTCTATCCTATCCTATTCTCTATCCTATCCTATCCTATCCTCTACCGTCTCCTATCCTGTATCCGATCCAATGCCCTATCGTCTACAGTATCATATTCTCTATCCTATCCAATCCTCTATCCTATCCGATCCTCTATCATATCCTATCCTCTTTCCTATAATATCAACTATCCTATCCTATTCTCTATCATATCCTATCCTATCCTCTGTCCTATCCTATCCTCGATCCTATCCTATCCTCTATCCTATTCTATCCTCTATCCTATCCTCTCCTCTATCCTATCCTATCCTCTATCCTATCCTATCCTCTATTCTATCCTATTCTCGATCCTATCCTATCGTATCCTTTGTCCTATCCTATCCTCGATCCTATCCTATCCTCTATCCTATTCTATCCTCTATCCTATCCTCTCCTCTATCCTATCCTATCCTCTATTCTATCCTATCCTCTATAATATCGTATCCTCTATCATATCCTATCCTCTATCCTATCCTATCCTCTATAATATCGTCTCCTCTATCATATCCTATCCTCATTCCTATAATATCATCTGTCCTATCCTATCCTCTATCCTATCCAATCCCCTATCCTATCCTCTATCGTATCCTATGCTCTATCCTATCCTATCCTCTATCCTATCCTATCCTCTATCCTATCCTATCCTCTATCGTATCCTATGCTCTATCCTATCCTATCTTCTATCCTATCCTATCCTCTATCCTGTCCTATCCTATCCTCTATCCTATGCTATCCTCTATCCTATCCTATCCTCTATCCTTTCCTATCCTCTATCCTATTATATCCTCTACCGTATCCTATGCTCTATCCTATCCTATCCTCTATCCTTTCCTATCCTCTATCCTATTATATCCTCTATCGTATCCTATGCTCTATCCTATCCTATCCTCTATCCTATCCTATGCTCTATCCTATCCTATCCACTAACCTATCCTATCATCTATCCTATCCTATCCTCTATCCTATCCTATCCTCTACCCTATCCTATCCTCTATCCTATCCTATCCTCTATCCTATCCTCTATCCTATCCTATCCTCTATCCTATCCTATCGTATCCTCTATCGTATCCTATCCTCTATCTTATCCTATCGTATCCTCTATCGTATCCTATCCTCTATCCTATCCTATCCTCTATCCTATCCTATCCTCTATCCTATCCAATCCCCTATCCTATCCTCTATCCTATCCTATCCTCTATCCTATACTATCCTCTATCCTATCCTATCCTCTATCCTTTCCTATCCTCTATCCTATCCTATCCTGTATCCTATCCTATCCTCTATCCTATCCAATCCCCTATCATATCCTCTATCCGATCCTATCCTCTATCCTAACCTATCCTCTACCCTATTCTATCCTCTATCCTATCCAATCCTCTGTCCTATCCTATCCTCTATAATATCGTATCCTCTATCATATCCTTTCCTCTTTCCTATAATATCATCTATCCTATCCTATCCTCTATCGTCTCCTATCATCTATCCTATCCAATCCCCTATGATATCCTCTATCCAATCCTATCCTCTATCCTATCCTATCCTCTATCCTATCCTATCGTATCCTCTATCGTATCCTATCCTCTATCCTATCCTATCCTCTATCCTATACTATCCAATCCCCTATCCTTTCCTCTATCCTATCCTATCCTCTATCTTATCCTATCCTCTAACCTATTCGATCATCTATCCTATCCTATCCTCTATCCTATCCGATCCACTATCATATCTTATCCTCTATCCTATCCTATCCTCTATCCTATCCTATCCTCTATCGTATCCAATCCCCTATCCTATCCTGTATCCTATCCTATCCTCTATCTTATCCTATCCTGTATCCTATCCTATCATCTATCCTATCCTATCCTCTATCCTATCCTACCCTCTATCCTATCCTTTCGGATCCTCTATCGCATCCTATCCTCTATCCTATCCTATCCTCTATCCTATCCTATCCTCTATACTATCCTATCCTCTATCCTATCCTATCCTCTATCCTATCCTATCCTCTATAATATCGTATCCTCTATCATATCCTATCCTCATTCCTATAATATCATCTGTCCTATCCTATCCTCTATCCTATCCAATCCACTATCCTATCCTCTATCCTATCCAATCCCCTATCCTATCCTCTATCCTATCCTATCCTCTATCTTATCCTATCCTCTAACCTATCCTATCATCTATCCTATCCTATCATCTATCCTATCCTATCCTCTATCCTATCCTATCCTCTATCATATCCTATCCTCTATCCTATCCTATCCTCTATAATATCGTATCCTCTATCATATCCTATCCTCATTCCTATAATATCATCTGTCCTATCCTATCCTCTATCCTATCCAATCCACTATCCTATCCTCTATCCTATCCAATCCCCTATCCTATCCTCTATCCTATCCTATCCTCTATCTTATCCTATCCTCTAACCTATCCTATCATCTATCCTATCCTATCATCTATCCTATCCTATCCTCTATCCTATCCTATCCTCTATCATATCCAATCCTCTATCCTATCCTATACTCTATCCTATCTTATCCTCTATCTTATCCTATCCTCTATCCTATCCTATCCTTTATTCTATCCAATCCCCTATCCTATCCTCTATCCGATCCTATCCTCTATCCTATCCTATCCTCTATCCTATCCTATCCTCTATCTTATCCTATCCTCTATCCTATCCTATCATCTATCCTATCCTATCATCTATCCTATCCTATCCTCTATCATATCCTATCCTCTATCATATCCTATCCTCTATCCTATCCAATCCTCTATCCTATCCTATCCTCTATTATATCCTATCGTATCCTCTATCCTATCCTATCCTATCCTATCCTCTATCCTATCCTATACTCTATCCTATCTTATCCTCTATCTTATCCTATCCTCTATCCTATCCTCTATCCTATCCTATCCTTTATTCTATCCAATCCCCTATCCTATACTCTATCCGATCCTATCCTCTATCCTATCCTATCATCTATCCTATCCTATCCTCTATCCTATCCTATCCTCTATCATATCCTATCCACTATCATATCCTATCCTCTATCCTATCCTAGCCTCTATCCTATCCTATCCTCTATCCTATCCTATCGTATCCTCTATCGTATCCTATCCTCTATCCTATCCTATCGTATCCTCTATCGTATCCTATCCTCTATCCTATCCTATTCTCTATCCTATCCAATCCCCTATCCTATCCTCTATCCTAACCTATCCTCTATCTTATCCTATCCTCTATCCTATAGTATCATCTATCCTATCCTATCCTCTATCCTATCCTATCCTCTACCCTATCCTATCCTCTATCCTATCCTATCATCTATCCTATCCTATCCTCTATCCTATCCTATCCTCTATCCCATCCTATCCTCTATCCTATCCTATCATCTATCCTATCCTATCTTCTATCCTATCCTATCCTCTATCATATCCTATCCTCTATCCTATCCTATCCTCTATCCTATCCTATCCTCTATCCTATCCTATCCTCTATCCTATCCTATCCTCTATCCTATCCTATCCTATCCTCTATCCTATCCTATCCTCTATCCTATCCTATCCTATCCTCTATCCCATCCTATCCTGTATCCTATCCTATCGTATCCTCTGTCCTATCCTATCCTCTATCCTATCCTATCCTCCATCCTATCCTATCCTCTATCTTATCCTATCCTCTATCCTATCCTATCATCTATCCTATCCTATCCTCCATCCTATCCTATCCTCTATCATATCCTATCCTATATCATATCCTATCCTCTATCCTATCCTATCCTATCCTCTATCCTATCCTATCCTCTATCCTATCCTATCATCTATCCTATCCTATCCTCTATCCTATCCTATCCTCTATCCCATCCTATCCTCTATCCTATCCTATCCTCTATCCTATCCTATCCTCTATCATATCCTATCCTCTATCATATCCTATCCTCTATCCTATCCAATCCTCTATCCTATCCTATCCTCTATCCTATCCTATCGTATCCTCTATCCTATCCTATCCTATCCTCTATCCTATCCTATCCTCTATCCTATCCTATCCTCTATCCTATCCTATCCTCTATCCTATCCTATCCTATCCTCTATCCTATCCTATCCACTATCCTATCCTACCACCTATCCTATCGTATCCTCTGTCCTATCCTATCCTCTATCCAATCCTATCCTCTATCCTATCCTATCCTCTATCTTATCCTATCCTCTATCCTATCCTATCATCTATCCTATCCTATCCTCTATCCTATCCTATCCTCTATCATATCCTATCCTCTATCATATCCTATCCTCTATCCTATCCAATCCTCTATCCTATCCTATCCTCTATCCTATCCTATCGTATCCTCTATCCTATCCTATCCTATCCTCTATCCTATCCTATCCTCTATCCTATCCTATCCTCTATACTATCCTATCCTCTATCTTATCCTATCCTCTATCCTATCCTATCCTCTATCCTATCCCATCCTCTATCCTATCCTATCCTCTATCTTATCCTATCCTATCCTCTACCGTCTCCTATCCTGTATCCGATCCAATCCCCTATCCTCTATCCCATCCTCTATCGTATCGTATCCTCTATCCTATCTGATCCACTATCATATCCTATCCTCTATCCTATCCTATCCTCTATCCTATCCTATCCTCTATCCTATCCTATCCTCTATCCTATCCTATCCTTTATCCTATCCTATCCTCTATCGTATCCTATCCTCTATTATATCCTAGCCTCTATCCTATCCTATCCTCTATCATATCCTATCCTCTATCATGTCCTATCCTCTATCCTATCCAATCCTCTATCCTATCCTATCCTCTATCCTATCCTATCGTATCCTCTATCCTATCCTATCCTATCCTCTATCCTATCCTATCCTCTATCCTATCCTATCCTCTATACTATCCTATCCTCTATCTTATCCTATCCTCTATCCTATCCTATCCTCTATCCTATCCCATCCTCTATCCTATCCTATCCTCTATCCTATCCTATCCTATCCTCTACCGTCTCCTATCCTGTATCCGATCCCATCCCCTATCCTCTATCCCATCCTCTATCGTATCGTATCCTCTATCCTATCTGATCCACTATCATATCCTATCCTCTGTCCTATCCTATCCTCTATCCTATCCTATCCTCTATCCTATCCTATCCTCTATCCTATCCTATCCTCTATCCTATCCTATCCTCTATCCTATCCTATCCTCTATCCCATCCTATCCTCTATCCTATCCTATCCTCTATCCTATCCTATTCTCTATCCTATCCTATCGTATCCTCTGTCCTATCCTATCCTCTATCCTATCCTATCCTCTATCCTATCCTATCCTCTATCTTATCCTATCCTCTATCCTATCCTATCATCTATCCTATCCTATCCTCTATCCTATCCTATCCTCTATCATATCCTATCCTCTATCATATCCTATCCTCTATCCTATCCAATCCTCTATCCTATCCTATCCTCTATCCTATCCTATCGTATCCTCTATCCTATCCTATCCTATCCTCTATCCTATCCTATCCTCTACCGTCTCCTATCCTGTATCCAATCCAATCCCCTATCCTCTATCCTATCCTATCCTATCCTATCCTCTACCGTCTCCTATCCTGTATCCGATCCAATCCCCTATCCTCTATCCTATCCTCTATCCTATCCTATCGTATCCTGTATCGTATCCTATCCTCTATCCTATCCTATCCTCTATCCTATCCTATCCTCTATCATATCCTATCCTCTATCATATCCTATCCTCTATCCTATCCAATCCCCTATCCTCTATCCTATCCTCTATCCTATCCTATCGTATCCTCTATCGTATCCTATCCTCTATCCTATCCTATCGTATCCTCTATCGTATCCTATCCTCTATCCTATCCTATCCTCTATCCTATCCAATCCCCTATCCTATCCTCTATCCTAACCTATCCTCTATCTTATCCTATCCTCTATCCTATCCTATCATCTATCCTATCCTATCCTCTATCCTATCCTATCCTCTTTCCTATCCTATCCTCTATCCTATCCTATCCTCTATCCCATCCTATCCTGTATCCTATCCTATCCTCTATCCTATCCTATCATCTATCCTATCCTATCCTCTATCCTATCCTATCCTCTACAATATCCTATCCTCTATCCTATCCTATCCTATCCTCTATCCTATCCTATCCTGTATCCTATCCTATCGTATCCTCTGTCCTATCCTATCCTCTATCCTATCCTATCCTCCATCCTATCCTATCCTCTATCTTATCCTATCCTCTATCCTATCCTATCATCTATCCTATCCTATCCTCCATCCTATCCTATCCTCTATCATATCCTATCCTATATCATATCCTATCCTCTATCCTATCCAATCCTCTATCCTATCCTATCCTCTATCCTATCATATCGTATCCTCTATCCTATCCTATCCTCTATCCTATCCAATCCCCTATACTATCCTCTATCCTATCCTATCCTCTATCTTATCCAATCCTCTATCCTATCCTATCATCTATCCTATCCTATCCTCTATCCTATCTTATCCTCTATCCGATCCTATCCTCTATCCTATCCTGTCCTCTATCCTATCCTATCCTCTATCTTATCCTATCCTCTATCCTATCCTATCATCTATCCTATCCTATCCTCTATCCTATCGTATCCTCTATCATATCCTATCCTCTATCATATCCTATCCTCTATCCTATCCAATCCTCTATCCTATCCTATCCTCTATACTATCCTATCCTCTATCCTATCCTATTCTCTATCCTATCCTATCGTATCCTCTGTCCTATCCTATCCTCTATCCTATCCTATCCTCTATCCTATCCTATCCTCTATCTTATCCTATCCTCTATCCTATCCTATCATCTATCCTATCCTATCCTCTATCCTATCCTATCCTCTATCATATCCTATCCTCTATCATATCCTATCCTCTATACTATCCAATCCTCTATCCTATCCTATCCTCTATCCTATCCTATCGTATACTCTATCCTATCCTATCCTATCCTCTATCCTATCTTATCCTCTATCCGATCCTATCCTCTATCCTATCCTGTCCTCTATCCTATCCTATCCTCTATCTTATCCTATCCTCTATCCTATCCTATCATCTATCCTATCCTATCCTCTATCCTATCGTATCCTCTATCCTATCCTATCCTCTATCCTATCCTATCCTCTATCATATCCTATCCTCTATCATATCCTATCCTCTATCCTATCCAATCCTCTATCCTATCCTATCCTCTATCCTATCCTATCGTATCCTCTATCCTATCCTATCCTATCCTCTATCCTATCCTATCCTCTATCCTATCCTATCCTCTATCCTATCCTATCCTCTATCCTATCCTATCCTATCCTCTATCCTATCCTATCCACTATCCTATCCTATCACCTATCCTATCGTATCCTCTGTCCTATCCTATCCTCTATCCTATCCTATCCTCTATCCTATCCTATCCTCTATCTTATCCTATCCTCTATCCTATCCTATCATCTATCCTATCCTATCCTCTATCCTATCCTATCCTCTATCATATCCTATCCTCTATCATATCCTATCCTCTATCCTATCCAATCCTCTATCCTATCCTATCCTCTATCCTATCCTATCGTATCCTCTATCCTATCCTATCCTATCCTCTATCCTATCCTATCCTCTATCCTATCCTATCCTCTATACTATCCTATCCTCTATCTTATCCTATCCTCTATCCTATCCTATCCTCTATCCTATCCCATCCTCTATCCTATCCTATCCTCTATCTTATCCTATCCTATCCTCTACCGTCTCCTATCCTGTATCCGATCCAATCCCCTATCCTCTATCCCATCCTCTATCGTATCGTATCCTCTATCCTATCTGATCCACTATCATATCCTATCCTCTATCCTATCCTATCCTCTATCCTATCCTATCCTCTATCCTATCCTATCCTCTATCCTATCCTATCCTTTATCCTATCCTATCCTCTATCGTATCCTATCCTCTATTATATCCTATCCTCTATCCTATCCTATCCTCTATCATATCCTATCTTCTATCATGTCCTATCCTCTATCCTATCCAATCCTCTATCCTATCCTATCCTCTATCCTATCCTATCGTATCCTCTATCCTATCCTATCCTATCCTCTATCCTATCCTATCCTCTATCCTATCCTATCCTCTATACTATCCTATCCTCTATCTTATCCTATCCTCTATCCTATCCTATCCTCTATCCTATCCCATCCTCTATCCTATCCTATCCTCTATCCTATCCTATCCTATCCTCTACCGTCTCCTATCCTGTATCCGATCCCATCCCCTATCCTCTATCCCATCCTCTATCGTATCGTATCCTCTATCCTATCTGATCCACTATCATATCCTATCCTCTGTCCTATCCTATCCTCTATCCTATCCTATCCTCTATCCTATCCTATCCTCTATCCTATCCTATCCTCTATCCTATCCTATCCTCTATCCTATCCTATCCTCTATCCCATCCTATCCTCTATCCTATCCTATCCTCTATCCTATCCTATTCTCTATCCTATCCTATCGTATCCTCTGTCCTATCCTATCCTCTATCCTATCCTATCCTCTATCCTATCCTATCCTCTATCTTATCCTATCCTCTATCCTATCCTATCATCTATCCTATCCTATCCTCTATCCTATCCTATCCTCTATCATATCCTATCCTCTATCATATCCTATCCTCTATCCTATCCAATCCTCTATCCTATCCTATCCTCTATCCTATCCTATCGTATCCTCTATCCTATCCTATCCTATCCTCTATCCTATCCTATCCTCTACCGTCTCCTATCCTGTATCCAATCCAATCCCCTATCCTCTATCCTATCCTATCCTATCCTATCCTCTACCGTCTCCTATCCTGTATCCGATCCAATCCCCTATCCTCTATCCTATCCTCTATCCTATCCTATCGTATCCTGTATCGTATCCTATCCTCTATCCTATCCTATCCTCTATCCTATCCTATCCTCTATCATATCCTATCCTCTATCATATCCTATCCTCTATCCTATCCAATCCCCTATCCTCTATCCTATCCTCTATCCTATCCTATCGTATCCTCTATCGTATCCTATCCTCTATCCTATCCTATCGTATCCTCTATCGTATCCTATCCTCTATCCTATCCTATCCTCTATCCTATCCAATCCCCTATCCTATCCTCTATCCTAACCTATCCTCTATCTTATCCTATCCTCTATCCTATCCTATCATCTATCCTATCCTATCCTCTATCCTATCCTATCCTCTTTCCTATCCTATCCTCTATCCTATCCTATCCTCTATCCCATCCTATCCTCTATCCTATCCTATCCTCTATCCTATCCTATCATCTATCCTATCCTATCCTCTATCCTATCCTATCCTCTACAATATCCTATCCTCTATCCTATCCTATCCTATCCTCTATCCTATCCTATCCTGTATCCTATCCTATCGTATCCTCTGTCCTATCCTATCCTCTATCCTATCCTATCCTCCATCCTATCCTATCCTCTATCTTATCCTATCCTCTATCCTATCCTATCATCTATCCTATCCTATCCTCCATCCTATCCTATCCTCTATCATATCCTATCCTATATCATATCCTATCCTCTATCCTATCCAATCCTCTATCCTATCCTATCCTCTATCCTATCATATCGTATCCTCTATCCTATCCTATCCTCTATCCTATCCAATCCCCTATACTATCCTCTATCCTATCCTATCCTCTATCTTATCCAATCCTCTATCCTATCCTATCATCTATCCTATCCTATCCTCTATCCTATCTTATCCTCTATCCGATCCTATCCTCTATCCTATCCTGTCCTCTATCCTATCCTATCCTCTATCTTATCCTATCCTCTATCCTATCCTATCATCTATCCTATCCTATCCTCTATCCTATCGTATCCTCTATCATATCCTATCCTCTATCATATCCTATCCTCTATCCTATCCAATCCTCTATCCTATCCTATCCTCTATACTATCCTATCCTCTATCCTATCCTATTCTCTATCCTATCCTATCGTATCCTCTGTCCTATCCTATCCTCTATCCTATCCTATCATCTATCCTATCCTATCCTCTATCCTATCGTATCCTCTATCATATCCTATCCTCTATCATATCCTATCCTCTATCCTATCCAATCCTCTATCCTATCCTATCCTCTATACTATCCTATCCTCTATCCTATCCTATTCTCTATCCTATCCTATCGTATCCTCTGTCCTATCCTATCCTCTATCCTATCCTATCCTCTATCCTATCCTATCCTCTATCTTATCCTATCCTCTATCCTATCCTATCATCTATCCTATCCTATCCTCTATCCTATCCTATCATCTATCCTATCCTATCCTCTATCCTATCCTATCCTCTATCATATCCTATCCTCTATCCTATCCTATACTCTATCCTATCTTATCCTCTATCTTATCCTATCCTCTATCCTATCCTATCATTTATTCTATCCAATCCCCTATCCTATCCTCTATCCGATCCTATCCTCTATCCTATCCTATCCTCTATCCTATCCTATCCTCTATCTTATCCTATCCTCTATCCTATCCTATCATCTATCCTATCCTATCATCTATCCTATCCTATCCTCTATCATGTCCTATCCTCTATCATATCCTATCCTCTATCCTATCCAATCCTCTATCCTATCCTATCCTCTATTATATCCTATCGTATCCTCTATCCTATCCTATCCTATCCTCTATCCTATCCTATCCTCTATCCTATCCTATACTCTATCCTATCTTATCCTCTATCTTATCCTATCCTCTATCCTATCCTCTATCCTATCCTATCCTCTATCCTATCCTATCCTGTATCCTATCCTATCGTATCCTCTGTCCTATCCTATCCTCTATCCTATCCTATCCTCCATCCTATCCTATCCTCTATCTTATCCTATCCTCTATCCTATCCTATCATCTATCCTATCCTATCCTCCATCCTATCCTATCCTCTATCATATCCTATCCTATATCATATCCTATCCTCTATCCTATCCAATCCTCTATCCTATCCTATCCTCTATCCTATCATATCGTATCCTCTATCCTATCCTATCCTCTATCCTATCCAATCCCCTATACTATCCTCTATCCTATCCTATCCTCTATCTTATCCAATCCTCTATCCTATCCTATCATCTATCCTATCCTATCCTCTATCCTATCTTATCCTCTATCCGATCCTATCCTCTATCCTATCCTGTCCTCTATCCTATCCTATCCTCTATCTTATCCTATCCTCTATCCTATCCTATCATCTATCCTATCCTATCCACTATCCTATCGTATCCTCTATCATATCCTATCCTCTATCATATCCGATCCTCTATCCTATCCAATCCTCTATCCTATCCTATCCTCTATACTATCCTATCCTCTATCCTATCCTATTCTCTATCCTATCCTATCGTATCCTCTGTCCTATCCTATCCTCTATCCTATCCTATCCTCTATCCTATCCTATCCTCTACAATATCGTATCCTGTATCATATCCTTTCCTCTTTCCTATAATATCATCTATCCTATCCTATCCTCTATCCTATCCCATCCTCTATCCTATCCTATCCTCTATCCTATCCTATCCTATCCTCTACCGTCTCCTATCCTGTATCCGATCCAATCCCCTATCCTCTATCCCATCCTCTATCGTATCGTATCCTCTATCCTATCTGATCCACTATCATATCCTATCCTCTATCCTATCCTATCCTCTATCCTATCCTATCCTCTATCCTATCCTATCCTCTATCCTATCCTATCCTCTATCCTATCCTATCCTCTATCCTATCCTATCCTCTATCCTATCCTATCCTCTATCGTATCCTATCCTCTATCATATCCTATCCTCTATCCTATCCTATCATGTATCCTATCCTATCCTCTATCCTATCCTATCCTCTATCCTATCCTATCCTCTACAATATCGTATCCTGTATCATATCCTTTCCTCTTTCCTATAATATCATCTATCCTATCCTATCCTCTATCTTATCCTATCCTCTATCCTATCCTATCATCTATCCTATACTATCCTCTATCCTATCCTATCCTCTATCCTATCCTATCCTCTATCCTATCCTATCATCTATCCTATCCTATCCTCTATCCTATCCTATCCTCTATCCTATCTTATCCTCTATCTTATCCTATCCTCTATCCTATCCTATCCTATCCTCTATCCTATCCTATCATCTATCCTATCCTATCCTCTATCCTATCCTATCCTCTATCATATCCTATCCTCTATCCTATCCTATACTCTATCCTATCTTATCCTCTATCTTATCCTATCATTTATTCTATCCAATCCCCTATCCTATCCTCTATCCGATCCTATCCTCTATCCTATCCTATCCTCTATCCTATCCTATCCTCTATCTTATCCTATCCTCTATCCTATCCTATCATCTATCCTATCCTATCATCTATCCTATCCTATCCTCTATCATGTCCTATCCTCTATCATATCCTATCCTCTATCCTATCCAATCCTCTATCCTATCCTATCCTCTATTATATCCTATCGTATCCTCTATCCTATCCTATCCTATCCTCTATCCTATCCTATCCTCTATCCTATCCTATACTCTATCCTATCTTATCCTCTATCTTATCCTATCCTCTATCCTATCCTCTATCCTATCCTATCCTTTATTCTATCCAATCCCCTATCCTATACTCTATCCGATCCTATCCTCTATCCTATCCTATCCTCTATCCTATCCTATCCTTTATTCTATCCAATCCCCTATCCTATACTCTATCCGATCCTATCCTCTATCCTATCCTATCATCTATCCTATCCTATCCTCTATCCTATCCTATCCTCTATCATATCCTATCCTCTATCCCATCCTATCCTCTATCCTATCCTATCCTCTATCCTATCCTATTCTCTATCCTATCCTATCGTATCCTCTGTCCTATCCTATCCTCTATCCTATCCTATCCTCTATCCTATCCTATCCTCTATCTTATCCTATCCTCTATCCTATCCTATCATCTATCCTATCCTATCCTCTATCCTATCCTATCCTCTATCATATCCTATCCTCTATCATATCCTATCCTCTATCCTATCCAATCCTCTATCCTATCCTATCCTCTATCCTATCCTATCGTATCCTCTATCCTATCCTATCCTATCCTCTATCCTATCCTATCCTCTACCGTCTCCTATCCTGTATCCAATCCAATCCCCTATCCTCTATCCTATCCTATCCTATCCTATCGTCTACCGTCTCCTATCCTGTATCCGATCCAATCCCCTATCCTCTATCCTATCCTCTATCCTATCCTATCGTATCCTGTATCGTATCCTATCCTCTATCCTATCCTATCCTCTATCCTATCCTATCCTCTATCATATCCTATCCTCTATCATATCCTATCCTCTATCCTATCCAATCCCCTATCCTCTATCCTATCCTCTATCCTATCCTATCGTATCCTCTATCGTATCCTATCCTCTATCCTATCCTATCGTATCCTCTATCGTATCCTATCCTCTATCCTATCCTATCCTCTATCCTATCCAATCCCCTATCCTATCCTCTATCCTAACCTATCCTCTATCTTATCCTATCCTCTATCCTATCCTATCATCTATCCTATCCTATCCTCTATCCTATCCTATCCTCTATCCTATCCTATCCTCTATCCTATCCTATCCTCTATCCCATCCTATCCTCTATCCTATCCTATCCTCTATCCTATCCTATCCTCTATCCTATCCTATCCTCTATCCTATCCTATCCTCTATCCTATCCTATCCTCTACAATATCGTATCCTCTATCATATCCTTTCCTCTTTCCTATAATATCATCTATCCTATCCTATCCTCTATCATATCCTTTCCTCTTTCCTATAATATCATCTATATTATCCCATCCTCTATCCTATCCTATCCTCTATCATATCCTATCCTCTATCCTATCCTATCCTTTATTCTATCCAATCCCCTATCCTATACTCTATCCGATCCTATCCTCTATCCTATCCTATCCTCTATCCTATCCTATCCTTTATTCTATCCAATCCCCTATCCTATACTCTATCCGATCCTATCCTCTATCCTATCCTATCATCTATCCTATCCTATCCTCTATCCTATCCTATCCTCTATCATATCCTATCCTCTATCCCATCCTATCCTCTATCCTATCCTATCCTCTATCCTATCCTATTCTCTATCCTATCCTATCGTATCCTCTGTCCTATCCTATCCTCTATCCTATCCTATCCTCTATCCTATCCTATCCTCTATCTTATCCTATCCTCTATCCTATCCTATCATCTATCCTATCCTATCCTCTATCCTATCCTATCCTCTATCATATCCTATCCTCTATCATATCCTATCCTCTATCCTATCCAATCCTCTATCCTATCCTATCCTCTATCTTATCCTATCGTATCCTCTATCCTATCCTATCCTATCCTCTATCCTATCCTATCCTCTACCGTCTCCTATCCTGTATCCAATCCAATCCCCTATCCTCTATCCTATCCTATCCTATCCTATCCTCTACCGTCTCCTATCCTGTATCCGATCCAATCCCCTATCCTCTATCCTATCCTCTATCCTATCCTATCGTATCCTGTATCGTATCCTATCCTCTATCCTATCCTATCCTCTATCCTATCCTATCCTCTATCATATCCTATCCTCTATCATATCCTATCCTCTATCCTATCCAATCCCCTATCCTCTATCCTATCCTCTATCCTATCCTATCGTATCCTCTATCGTATCCTATCCTCTATCCTATCCTATCGTATCCTCTATCGTATCCTATCCTCTATCCTATCCTATCCTCTATCCTATCCAATCCCCTATCCTATCCTCTATCCTAACCTATCCTCTATCTTATCCTATCCTCTATCCTATCCTATCATCTATCCTATCCTATCCTCTATCCTATCCTATCCTCTATCCTATCCTATCCTCTATCCTATCCTATCCTCTATCCCATCCTATCCTCTATCCTATCCTATCCTCTATCCTATCCTATCCTCTATCCTATCCTATCCTCTATCCTATCCTATCCTCTATCCTATCCTATCCTCTACAATATCGTATCCTCTATCATATCCTTTCCTCTTTCCTATAATATCATCTATCCTATCCTATCTTCTATCATATCCTTTCCTCTTTCCTATAATATCATCTATATTATCCCATCCTCTATCCTATCCTATCCTCTATCATATCCTATCCTCTATCCTATCTTATCCTCTATCTTATCCTATCCTCTATCCTATCCTATCATCTATCCTATCCTATCTTCTATCCTATCCTATCCTCTATCATATCCTATCCTCTATCCTATCCTATCCTCTATCCTATCCTATGCTCTATCCTATCCTATCCTCTATCCTATCCTCTATCCTATCCTATCCTCTATCCTATCCTATCCTCTATCCTATCCTATCCTCTATCCTATCCTATCCTCTATCCTATCCTATCCTCTATCCTATCCTATCCTCTATCCTATCCTATCCTCTATCCTATCCTATCCTCTATCCTATCCTACCCTCTACAATATCGTATCCTCTATCATATCCTTTCCTCTTTCCTATAATATCATCTATCCTATCCTATCCTCTATCTTATCCTATCCTCTATCCTATCCTATCATCTATCCTATCCTATCCTCTATCCTATCGTATCCTCTATCATATCCTATCCTCTATCATATCCTATCCTCTATCCTATCCAATCCTCTATCCTATCCTATCCTCTATACTATCCTATCCTCTATCCTATCCTATCCTCTATCATATCCTATCCTCTATCCCATCCTATCCTCTATCCTATCCTATCCTCTATCCTATCCTATTCTCTATCCTATCCTATCGTATCCTCTGTCCTATCCTATCCTCTATCCTATCCTATCCTCTATCCTATCCTATCCTCTATCTTATCCTATCCTCTATCCTATCCTATCATCTATCCTATCCTATCCTCTATCCTATCCTATCCTCTATCATATCCTATCCTCTATCATATCCTATCCTCTATCCTATCCAATCCTCTATCCTATCCTATCCTCTATCTTATCCTATCGTATCCTCTATCCTATCCTATCCTATCCTCTATCCTATCCTATCCTCTACCGTCTCCTATCCTGTATCCAATCCAATCCCCTATCCTCTATCCTATCCTATCCTATCCTATCCTCTACCGTCTCCTATCCTGTATCCGATCCAATCCCCTATCCTCTATCCTATCCTCTATCCTATCCTATCGTATCCTGTATCGTATCCTATCCTCTATCCTATCCTATCCTCTATCCTATCCTATCCTCTATCATATCCTATCCTCTATCATATCCTATCCTCTATCCTATCCAATCCCCTATCCTCTATCCTATCCTCTATCCTATCCTATCGTATCCTCTATCGTATCCTATCCTCTATCCTATCCTATCGTATCCTCTATCGTATCCTATCCTCTATCCTATCCTATCCTCTATCCTATCCAATCCCCTATCCTATCCTCTATCCTAACCTATCCTCTATCTTATCCTATCCTCTATCCTATCCTATCATCTATCCTATCCTATCCTCTATCCTATCCTATCCTCTATCCTATCCTATCCTCTATCCTATCCTATCCTCTATCCCATCCTATCCTCTATCCTATCCTATCCTCTATCCTATCCTATCCTCTATCCTATCCTATCCTCTATCCTATCCTATCCTCTATCCTATCCTATCCTCTACAATATCGTATCCTCTATCATATCCTTTCCTCTTTCCTATAATATCATCTATCCTATCCTATCTTCTATCATATCCTTTCCTCTTTCCTATAATATCATCTATATTATCCCATCCTCTATCCTATCCTATCCTCTATCATATCCTATCCTCTATCCTATCTTATCCTCTATCTTATCCTATCCTCTATCCTATCCTATCATCTATCCTATCCTATCTTCTATCCTATCCTATCCTCTATCATATCCTATCCTCTATCCTATCCTATCCTCTATCCTATCCTATGCTCTATCCTATCCTATCCTCTATCCTATCCTCTATCCTATCCTATCCTCTATCCTATCCTATCCTCTATCCTATCCTATCCTCTATCCTATCCTATCGTACCCTCTATCGTATCCTATCCTCTATCCTATCCTATCCTCTATCCTATCCTATCCTCTATACTATCCTATCCTCTATCGTCTCCTATCCTGTATCCGATCCAATCCCCTAACCTCTATCCTATCCTATTCTCTATCCTATCCTCATTCCTATGGTATCCTCTATCCTATCCTATCCTCTATCCTATCCTATCCTCTGTCCTGTCCTATCCTCTATCCTATCCTATTCTCTATCCTATCCTATCGTATCCTCTATCCTATCCTATCCTCTATCCTATCCTATCCTCTATCCTATCCTATTCTCTATCCTATCCTATCGTATCCTCTATCCTATCCTATCCTCTATCTTATCCTATCCTCTATCCTATCCTATCATCTATCCTATCCTATCCTGTATCCTATCCTTTCGTATCCTCTATCGCATCCTATCCTCTATCCTATCCTATCCTCTATCCTATCCTATCCTCTATACTATCCTATCCTCTATCCTATCCTATTCTCTACCCTATCCTATCGTATCCTCTGTCCTATCCTATCCTCTATCCTATCCTATCCTCTATCCTATCCTATCCTCTTTCTTATCCTATCCTCTATCCTATCCTATCCTCTATCCTATCCTATCCTCTATCCTATCCTATCCTCTATCATATCCTATCCTCTATCATATCCTATCCTCTATCCTATCCAATCCTCTATCCTATCCTATCCTCTATCCTATCCTATCGTATCCTCTATCCTATCCTATCCTCTACCGTCTCCTATCCTGTATCCGGTCCAATCCCCTATCCTCTATCCTATCCTATCCTCTATCGTATCCTCTACCGTCTCCTATCCTGTATCCGATCCAATCCCCTATCCTCTATCCTATCCTCTATCCTATCCTATCGTATCCTCTATCGTATCCTATCGTATCCTCTATCGTATCCTATCCTCTATCCTATCCTATCCTCTATCCTATCCAATCCCCTATCCTATCCTCTATCCTAACCTATCCTCTATCTTATCCTATCCTCTCTCCTATCCTATCATCTATCCTATCCTATCCTCTATCCTATCCTATCCTCTATCCTATCCTTTCCTCTATCCTATCCTATCCTCTATCCCATCCTATCCTCTATCCTATCCTATCCTCTATCCTATCCTGTCCTCTATCCTATCCTATCCTCTATCCCATCCTATCCTCTATCCTATCCTATCCTCTATCCTATCCTATCCTCTACAATATCGTATGCTCTATCATATCCTTTCCTCTTTCCTATAATATCATCTATCCTATCCTATCCTCTATCTTATCCTATCCTCTTCCCTATCCTATCATCTATCCTATCCTATCCTCTATCCTATCCTATCCTCTATCCTATCCTATCCTCTATCCTATCCTATCCTCTATCCTATCCTATCCTCTATCCTATCCTATCCTCTATCCTATCCTATCCTCTATCCTATCCTATCCTCTATCCTATCCTATCCTCTATCCTATCCTACCCTCTACAATATCGTATCCTCTATCATATCCTTTCCTCTTTCCTATAATATCATCTATCCTATCCTATCCTCTATCTTATCCTATCCTCTATCCTATCCTATCATCTATCCTATCCTATCCTCTATCCTATCGTATCCTCTATCATATCCTATCCTCTATCATATCCTATCCTCTATCCTATCCAATCCTCTATCCTATCCTATCCTCTATACTATCCTATCCTCTATCCTATCCTATTCTCTATCCTATCCTATCGTATCCTCTGTCCTATCCTATCCTCTATCCTATCCTATCCTCTATCCTATCCTATCCTCTATCTTATCCTATCCTCTATCCTATCCTATCATCTATCCTATCCTATCCTCTATCCTATCCTATCCTCTATCCTATCCTATCCTCTATCTTATCCTATCCTCTATCCTATCCTATCATCTATCCTATCCTATCATCTATCCTATCCTATCCTCTATCATGTCCTATCCTCTATCATATCCTATCCTCTATCCTATCCAATCCTCTATCCTATCCTATCCTCTATTATATCCTATCGTATCCTCTATCCTATCCTATCCTATCCTCTATCCTATCGTATCCTCTATCCTATCCTATACTCTATCCTATCTTATCCTCTATCTTATCCTATCCTCTATCCTATCCTCTATCCTATCCTATCCTTTATTCTATCCAATCCCCTATCCTATACTCTATCCGATCCTATCCTCTATCCTATCCTATCATCTATCCTATCCTATCCTCTATCCTATCCTATCCTCTATCATATCCTATCCACTATCATATCCTATCCTCTATCCGATCCAATCCTCTATCCTATCCTATCCTCTATTATATCCTATCGTATCCTCTATCCTATCCTATCCTATCCTCTATCCTATCCTATCCTCTATCCTATCCTATCATCTATCCTATCCTATCCTCTATCCTATCCTATCCTCTATCCCATCCTATCCTCTATCCTATCCTATCCTCTATCCTATCCTATCCTCTATCATATCCTATCCTCTATCATATCCTATCCTCTATCCTATCCAATCCTCTATCCTATCCTATCCTCTATCCTATCCTATCGTATCCTCTATCCTATCCTATCCTATCCTCTATCCTATCCTATCCTCTATCCTATCCTATCCTCTATCCTATCCTATCCTCTATCCTATCCTATCCTCTATCCTATCCTACCCTCTATCCCATCCTATCCTCTATCCTATCCTATCCTCTATCCTATCCTATTCTCTATCCTATCCTATCGTATCCTCTGTCCTATCCTATCCTCTATCCTATCCTATCCTCTATCCTATCCTATCCTCTATCTTATCCTATCCTCTATCCTATCCTATCCTCTATCCTATCCTATCCTCTATCCTATCCTATCCTCTATCATATCCTATCCTCTATCATATCCTATCCTCTATCCTATCCAATCCTCTATCCTATCCTATCCTCTATCCTATCCTATCGTATCCTCTATCCTATCCTATCCTCTACCGTCTCCTATCCTGTATCCGGTCCAATCCCCTATCCTCTATCCTATCCTATCCTCTATCCTATCCTCTACCGTCTCCTATCCTGTATCCGATCCAATCCCCTATCCTCTATCCTATCCTCTATCCTATCCTATCGTATCCTCTATCGTATCCTATCGTATCCTCTATCGTATCCTATCCTCTATCCTATCCTATCCTCTATCCTATCCAATCCCCTATCCTATCCTCTATCCTAACCTATCCTCTATCTTATCCTATCCTCTCTCCTATCCTATCATCTATCCTATCCTATCCTCTATCCTATCCTATCCTCTATCCTATCCTTTCCTCTATCCTATCCTATCCTCTATCCCATCCTATCCTCTATCCTATCCTATCCTCTATCCTATCCTGTCCTCTATCCTATCCTATCCTCTATCCCATCCTATCCTCTATCCTATCCTATCCTCTATCCTATCCTATCCTCTACAATATCGTATGCTCTATCATATCCTTTCCTCTTTCCTATAATATCATCTATCCTATCCTATCCTCTATCTTATCCTATCCTCTTCCCTATCCTATCATCTATCCTATCCTATCCTCTATCCTATCCTATCCTCTATCCTATCCTATCCTCTATCCTATCCTATCCTCTATCCTATCCTATCCTCTATCCTATCCTATCCTCTATCCTATCCTATCCTCTATCCTATCCTACCCTCTACAATATCGTATCCTCTATCATATCCTTTCCTCTTTCCTATAATATCATCTATCCTATCCTATCCTCTATCTTATCCTATCCTCTATCCTATCCTATCATCTATCCTATCCTATCCTCTATCCTATCGTATCCTCTATCATATCCTATCCTCTATCATATCCTATCCTCTATCCTATCCAATCCTCTATCCTATCCTATCCTCTATACTATCCTATCCTCTATCCTATCCTATTCTCTATCCTATCCTATCGTATCCTCTGTCCTATCCTATCCTCTATCCTATCCTATCCTCTATCCTATCCTATCCTCTATCTTATCCTATCCTCTATCCTATCCTATCATCTATCCTATCCTATCCTCTATCCTATCCAATCCCCTATCCTATCCTCTATCCTAACCTATCCTCTATCTTATCCTATCCTCTCTCCTATCCTATCATCTATCCTATCCTATCCTCTATCCTATCCTATCCTCTATCCTATCCTTTCCTCTATCCTATCCTATCCTCTATCCCATCCTATCCTCTATCCTATCCTATCCTCTATCCTATCCTGTCCTCTATCCTATCCTATCCTCTATCCCATCCTATCCTCTATCCTATCCTATCCTCTATCCTATCCTATCCTCTACAATATCGTATGCTCTATCATATCCTTTCCTCTTTCCTATAATATCATCTATCCTATCCTATCCTCTATCTTATCCTATCCTCTTCCCTATCCTATCATCTATCCTATCCTATCCTCTATCCTATCCTATCCTCTATCCTATCCTATCCTCTATCCTATCCTATCCTCTATCCTATCCTATCCTCTATCCTATCCTATCCTCTATCCTATCCTATCCTCTATCCTATCCTACCCTCTACAATATCGTATCCTCTATCATATCCTTTCCTCTTTCCTATAATATCATCTATCCTATCCTATCCTCTATCTTATCCTATCCTCTATCCTATCCTATCATCTATCCTATCCTATCCTCTATCCTATCGTATCCTCTATCATATCCTATCCTCTATCATATCCTATCCTCTATCCTATCCAATCCTCTATCCTATCCTATCCTCTATACTATCCTATCCTCTATCCTATCCTATTCTCTATCCTATCCTATCGTATCCTCTGTCCTATCCTATCCTCTATCCTATCCTATCCTCTATCCTATCCTATCCTCTATCTTATCCTATCCTCTATCCTATCCTATCATCTATCCTATCCTATCCTCTATCCTATCCTATCCTCTATCCTATCCTATCCTCTATCTTATCCTATCCTCTATCCTATCCTATCATCTATCCTATCCTATCATCTATCCTATCCTATCCTCTATCATGTCCTATCCTCTATCATATCCTATCCTCTATCCGATCCAATCCTCTATCCTATCCTATCCTCTATTATATCCTATCGTATCCTCTATCCTATCCTATCCTATCCTCTATCCTATCCTATCCTCTATCCTATCCTATCATCTATCCTATCCTATCCTCTATCCTATCCTATCCTCTATCCCATCCTATCCTCTATCCTATCCTATCCTCTATCCTATCCTATCCTCTATCATATCCTATCCTCTATCATATCCTATCCTCTATCCTATCCAATCCTCTATCCTATCCTATCCTCTATCCTATCCTATCGTATCCTCTATCCTATCCTATCCTATCCTCTATCCTATCCTATCCTCTATCCTATCCTATTCTCTATCCTATCCTATCGTATCCTCTGTCCTATCCTATCCTCTATCCTATCCTATCCTCTATCCTATCCTATCCTCTATCTTATCCTATCCTCTATCCTATCCTATCCTCTATCCTATCCTATCCTCTATCCTATCCTATCCTCTATCATATCCTATCCTCTATCATATCCTATCCTCTATCCTATCCAATCCTCTATCCTATCCTATCCTCTATCCTATCCTATCGTATCCTCTATCCTATCCTATCCTCTACCGTCTCCTATCCTGTATCCGGTCCAATCCCCTATCCTCTATCCTATCCTATCCTCTATCCTATCCTCTACCGTCTCCTATCCTGTATCCGATCCAATCCCCTATCCTCTTTCCTATCCTCTATCCTATCCTATCGTATCCTCTATCGTATCCTATCGTATCCTCTATCGTATCCTATCCTCTATCCTATCCTATCCTCTATCCTATCCAATCCCCTATCCTATCCTCTATCCTAACCTATCCTCTATCTTATCCTATCCTCTCTCCTATCCTATCATCTATCCTATCCTATCCTCTATCCTATCCTATCCTCTATCCTATCCTTTCCTCTATCCTATCCTATCCTCTATCCCATCCTATCCTCTATCCTATCCTATCCTCTATCCTATCCTGTCCTCTATCCTATCCTATCCTCTATCCCATCCTATCCTCTATCCTATCCTATCCTCTATCCTATCCTATCCTCTACAATATCGTATGCTCTATCATATCCTTTCCTCTTTCCTATAATATCATCTATCCTATCCTATCCTCTATCTTATCCTATCCTCTTCCCTATCCTATCATCTATCCTATCCTATCCTCTATCCTATCCTATCCTCTATCCTATCCTATCCTCTATCCTATCCTATCCTCTATCCTATCCTATCCTCTATCCTATCCTATCCTCTATCCTATCCTATCCTCTATCCTATCCTACCCTCTACAATATCGTATCCTCTATCATATCCTTTCCTCTTTCCTATAATATCATCTATCCTATCCTATCCTCTATCTTATCCTATCCTCTATCCTATCCTATCATCTATCCTATCCTATCCTCTATCCTATCGTATCCTCTATCATATCCTATCCTCTATCATATCCTATCCTCTATCCTATCCAATCCTCTATCCTATCCTATCCTCTATACTATCCTATCCTCTATCCTATCCTATTCTCTATCCTATCCTATCGTATCCTCTGTCCTATCCTATCCTCTATCCTATCCTATCCTCTATCCTATCCTATCCTCTATCTTATCCTATCCTCTATCCTATCCTATCATCTATCCTATCCTATCCTCTATCCTATCCTATCCTCTATCCTATCCTATCCTCTATCTTATCCTATCCTCTATCCTATCCTATCATCTATTCTATCCTATCATCTATCCTATCCTATCCTCTATCATGTCCTATCCTCTATCATATCCTATCCTCTATCCTATCCAATCCTCTATCCTATCCTATCCTCTATTATATCCTATCGTATCCTCTATCCTATCCTATCCTATCCTCTATCCTATCCTATCCTCTATCCTATCCTATACTCTATCCTATCTTATCCTCTATCTTATCCTATCCTCTATCCTATCCTCTATCCTATCCTATCCTTTATTCTATCCAATCCCCTATCCTATACTCTATCCGATCCTATCCTCTATCCTATCCTATCATCTATCCTATCCTATCCTCTATCCTATCCTATCCTCTATCATATCCTATCCACTATCATATCCTATCCTCTATCCGATCCAATCCTCTATCCTATCCTATCCTCTATTATATCCTATCGTATCCTCTATCCTATCCTATCCTATCCTCTATCCTATCCTATCCTCTATCCTATCCTATCATCTATCCTATCCTATCCTCTATCCTATCCTATCCTCTATCCCATCCTATCCTCTATCATATCCTATCCTCTATCCTATCCTATCCTCTATCATATCCTATCCTCTATCATATCCTATCCTCTATCCTATCCAATCCTCTATCCTATCCTATCCTCTATCCTATCCTATCGTATCCTCTATCCTATCCTATCCTATCCTCTATCCTATCCTATCCTCTATCCTATCCTATCCTCTATCCTATCCTATCCTCTATCCTATCCTATCCTCTATCCTATCCTACCCTCTATCCCATCCTATCCTCTATCCTATCCTATCCTCTATCCTATCCTATTCTCTATCCTATCCTATCGTATCCTCTGTCCTATCCTATCCTCTATCCTATCCTATCCTCTATCCTATCCTATCCTCTATCTTATCCTATCCTCTATCCTATCCTATCATCTATCCTATCCTATCCTCTATCCTATCCTATCCTCTATCATATCCTATCCTCTATCATATCCTATCCTCTATCCTATCCAATCCTCTATCCTATCCTATCCTCTATCCTATCCTATCGTATCCTCTATCCTATCCTATCCTATCCTCTATCCTATCCTATCCTCTACCGTCTCCTATCCTGTATCCAATCCAATCCCCTATCCTCTATCCTATCCTATCCTATCCTATCCTCTACCGTCTCCTATCCTGTATCCGATCCAATCCCCTATCCTCTATCCTATCCTCTATCCTATCCTATCGTATCCTGTATCGTATCCTATCCTCTATCCTATCCTATCCTCTATCCTATCCTATCCTCTATCATATCCTATCCTCTATCATATCCTATCCTCTATCCTATCCAATCCCCTATCCTCTATCCTATCCTCTATCCTATCCTATCGTATCCTCTATCGTATCCTATCCTCTATCCTATCCTATCGTATCCTCTATCGTATCCTATCCTCTATCCTATCCTATCCTCTATCCTATCCAATCCCCTATCCTATCCTCTATCCTAACCTATCCTCTATCTTATCCTATCCTCTATCCTATCCTATCATCTATCCTATCCTATCCTCTATCCTATCCTATCCTCTATCCTATCCTATCCTCTATCCTATCCTATCCTCTATCCCATCCTATCCTCTATCCTATCCTATCCTCTATCCTATCCTATCCTCTATCCTATCCTATCCTCTATCCTATCCTATCCTCTACAATATCCTATCCTCTATCCTATCCTATCCTATCCTCTATCCTATCCTATCCTGTATCCTATCCTATCGTATCCTCTGTCCTATCCTATCCTCTATCCTATCCTATCCTCCATCCTATCCTATCCTCTATCTTATCCTATCCTCTATCCTATCCTATCATCTATCCTATCCTATCCTCTATCCTATCCTATCCTCTATCCTATCCTATCCTATATCATATCCTATCCTCTATCCTATCCTACCCTCTACAATATCGTATCCTCTATCATATCCTTTCCTCTTTCCTATAATATCATCTATCCTATCCTATCCTCTATCTTATCCTATCCTCTATCCTATCCTATCATCTATCCTATCCTATCCTCTATCCTATCGTATCCTCTATCATATCCTATCCTCTATCATATCCTATCCTCTATCCTATCCAATCCTCTATCCTATCCTATCCTCTATACTATCCTATCCTCTATCCTATCCTATTCTCTATCCTATCCTATCGTATCCTCTGTCCTATCCTATCCTCTATCCTATCCTATCCTCTATCCTATCCTATCCTCTATCTTATCCTATCCTCTATCCTATCCTATCATCTATCCTATCCTATCCTCTATCCTATCCTATCCTCTATCCTATCCTATCCTCTATCTTATCCTATCCTCTATCCTATCCTATCATCTATCCTATCCTATCATCTATCCTATCCTATCCTCTATCATGTCCTATCCTCTATCATATCCTATCCTCTATCCTATCCAATCCTCTATCCTATCCTATCCTCTATTATATCCTATCGTATCCTCTATCCTATCCTATCCTATCCTCTATCCTATCCTATCCTCTATCCTATCCTATACTCTATCCTATCTTATCCTCTATCTTATCCTATCCTCTATCCTATCCTCTATCCTATCCTATCCTTTATTCTATCCAATCCCCTATCCTATACTCTATCCGATCCTATCCTTTATCCTATCCTATCATCTATCCTATCCTATCCTCTATCCTATCCTATCCTCTATCATATCCTATCCACTATCATATCCTATCCTCTATCCGATCCAATCCTCTATCCTATCCTATCCTCTATTATATCCTATCGTATCCTCTATCCTATCCTATCCTATCCTCTATCCTATCCTATCCTCTATCCTATCCTATCATCTATCCTATCCTATCCTCTATCCTATCCTATCCTCTATCCCATCCTATCCTCTATCCTATCCTATCCTCTATCCTATCCTATCCTCTATCATATCCTATCCTCTATCATATCCTATCCTCTATCCTATCCAATCCTCTATCCTATCCTATCCTCTATCCTATCCTATCGTATCCTCTATCCTATCCTATCCTATCCTCTATCCTATCCTATCCTCTATCCTATCCTATCCTCTATCCTATCCTATCCTCTATCCTATCCTATCCTCTATCCTATCCTACCCTCTATCCCATCCTATCCTCTATCCTATCCTATCCTCTATCCTATCCTATTCTCTATCCTATCCTATCGTATCCTCTGTCCTATCCTATCCTCTATCCTATCCTATCCTCTATCCTATCCTATCCTCTATCTTATCCTATCCTCTATCCTATCCTATCATCTATCCTATCCTATCCTCTATCCTATCCTATCCTCTATCATATCCTATCCTCTATCATATCCTATCCTCTATCCTATCCAATCCTCTATCCTATCCTATCCTCTATCCTATCCTATCGTATCCTCTATCCTATCCTATCCTATCCTCTATCCTATCCTATCCTCTACCGTCTCCTATCCTGTATCCAATCCAATCCCCTATCCTCTATCCTATCCTATCCTATCCTATCCTCTACCGTCTCCTATCCTGTATCCGATCCAATCCCCTATCCTCTATCCTATCCTCTATCCTATCCTATCGTATCCTGTATCGTATCCTATCCTCTATCCTATCCTATCCTCTATCCTATCCTATCCTCTATCATATCCTATCCTCTATCATATCCTATCCTCTATCCTATCCAATCCCCTATCCTCTATCCTATCCTCTATCCTATCCTATCGTATCCTCTATCGTATCCTATCCTCTATCCTATCCTATCGTATCCTCTATCGTATCCTATCCTCTATCCTATCCTATCCTCTATCCTATCCAATCCCCTATCCTATCCTCTATCCTAACCTATCCTCTATCTTATCCTATCCTCTATCCTATCCTATCATCTATCCTATCCTATCCTCTATCCTATCCTATCCTCTATCCTATCCTATCCTCTATCCTATCCTATCCTCTATCCCATCCTATCCTCTATCCTATCCTATCCTCTATCCTATCCTATCCTCTATCCTATCCTATCCTCTACAATATCCTATCCTCTATCCTATCCTATCCTATCCTCTATCCTATCCTATCCTGTATCCTATCCTATCGTATCCTCTGTCCTATCCTATCCTCTATCCTATCCTATCCTCCATCCTATCCTATCCTCTATCTTATCCTATCCTCTATCCTATCCTATCATCTATCCTATCCTATCCTCCATCCTATCCTATCCTCTACCATATCCTATCCTATATCATATCCTATCCTCTATCCTATCCAATCCTCTATCCTATCCTATCCTCTATCCTATCATATCGTATCCTCTATCCTATCCTATCCTCTATCCTATCCAATCCCCTATACTATCCTCTATCCTATCCTATCCTCTATCTTATCCAATCCTCTATCCTATCCTATCATCTATCCTATCCTATCCTCTATCCTATCTTATCCTCTATCCGATCCTATCCTCTATCCTATCCTGTCCTCTATCCTATCCTATCCTCTATCTTATCCTATCCTCTATCCTATCCTATCATCTATCCTATCCTATCCTCTATCCTATCGTATCCTCTATCATATCCTATCCTCTATCATATCCTATCCTCTATCCTATCCAATCCTCTATCCTATCCTATCCTCTATACTATCCTATCCTCTATCCTATCCTATTCTCTATCCTATCCTATCGTATCCTCTGTCCTATCCTATCCTCTATCCTATCCTATCCTCTATCCTATCCTATCCTCTATCTTATCCTATCCTCTATCCTATCCTATCATCTATCCTATCCTATCCTCTATCCTATCCTATCCTCTATCATATCCTATCCTCTATCATATCCTATCCTCTATACTATCCAATCCTCTATCCTATCCTATCCTCTATCCTATCCTATCGTATACTCTATCCTATCCTATCCTATCCTCTATCCTATCCTATCCTCTATCCTATCCTATCCTCTATACTATCCTATCCTCTATCTTATCCTATCCTCTATCCTATCCTATCCTTTATCCTATCCTATCCTCTATCGTATCCTATCCTCTATTATATCCTATCCTCTATCCTATCCTATCCTCTATCTTATCCTATCCTCTATCCTATCCTATCCTCTATCCTATCCCATCCTCTATCCTATCCTATCCTCTATCCTATCCTATCCTATCCTCTACCGTCTCCTATCCTGTATCCGATCCAATCCCCTATCCTCTATCCCATCCTCTATCGTATCGTATCCTCTATCCTATCTGATCCACTATCATATCCTATCCTCTATCCTATCCTATCCTCTATCCTATCCTATCCTCTATCCTATCCTTTCCTCTATCCTATCCTATCCTCTATCCTATCCTATCCTCTATCCTATCCTATCCTCTATCCTATCCTATCCTCTATCGTATCCTATCCTCTATCATATCCTATCCTCTATCCTATCCTATCATCTATCCTATCCTATCCTCTATCCTATCCTATCCTCTATCCTATCTTATCCTCTATCTTATCCTATCCTCTATCCTATCCTATCCTATCCTCTATCCTATCCTATCATCTATCCTATCCTATCCTCTATCCTATCCTATCCTCTATCATATCCTATCCTCTATCCTATCCTATACTCTATCCTATCTTATCCTCTATCTTATCCTATCCTCTATCCTATCCTATCATTTATTCTATCCAATCCCCTATCCTATCCTCTATCCGATCCTATCCTCTATCCTATCCTATCCTCTATCCTATCCTATCCTCTATCTTATCCTATCCTCTATCGTATCCTATCATCTATCCTATCCTATCATCTATCCTATCCTATCCTCTATCATGTCCTATCCTCTATCATATCCTATCCTCTATCCTATCCAATCCTCTATCCTATCCTATCCTCTATCCTATCCTATCATCTATCCTATCCTATCCTCTATCCTATCCTATCCTCTATCCCATCCTATCCTCTATCCTATCCTATCCTCTATCCTATCCTATCCTCTATCATATCCTATCCTCTATCATATCCTATCCTCTATCCTATCCAATCCTCTATCATATCCTATCCTCTATCCTATCCAATCCTCTATCCTATCCTATCCTCTATCCTATCCTATCGTATCCTCTATCCTATCCTATCCTATCCTCTATCCTATCCTATCCTCTATCCTATCCTATCCTCTATCCTATCCTATCCTCTATCCTATCCTATCCTCTATCCTATCCTATCCTCTATCCCATCCTATCCTCTATCCTATCCTATCCTCTATCCTATCCTATTCTCTATCCTATCCTATCGTATCCTCTGTCCTATCCTATCCTCTATCCTATCCTATCCTCTATCCTATCCTATCCTCTATCTTATCCTATCCTCTATCCTATCCTATCATCTATCCTATCCTATCCTCTATCCTATCCTATCCTCTATCATATCCTATCCTCTATCATATCCTATCCTCTATCCTATCCAATCCTCTATCCTATCCTATCCTCTATCCTATCCTATCGTATCCTCTATCCTATCCTATCCTATCCTCTATCCTATCCTATCCTCTACCGTCTCCTATCCTGTATCCAATCCAATCCCCTATCCTCTATCCTATCCTATCCTATCCTATCCTCTACCGTCTCCTATCCTGTATCCGATCCAATCCCCTATCCTCTATCCTATCCTCTATCCTATCCTATCATATCCTGTATCGTATCCTATCCTCTATCCTATCCTATCCTCTATCCTATCCTATCCTCTATCATATCCTATCCTCTATCATATCCTATCCTCTATCCTATCCAATCCCCTATCCTCTATCCTATCCTCTATCCTATCCTATCGTATCCTCTATCGTATCCTATCCTCTATCCTATCCTATCGTATCCTCTATCGTATCCTATCCTCTATCCTATCCTATCCTCTATCCTATCCAATCCCCTATCCTATCCTCTATCCTAACCTATCCTCTATCTTATCCTATCCTCTATCCTATCCTATCATCTATCCTATCCTATCCTCTATCCTATCCTATCCTCTATCCTATCCTATCCTCTATCCTATCCTATCCTCTATCCCATCCTATCCTCTATCCTATCCTATCCTCTATCCTATCCTATCCTCTATCCTATCCTATCCTCTATCCTATCCTATCCTCTATCCTATCCTATCCTCTACAATATCGTATCCTCTATCATATCCTTTCCTCTTTCCTATAATATCATCTATCCTATCCTATCCTCTATCATATCCTTTCCTCTTTCCTATAATATCATCTATCCTATCCCATCCTCTATCCTATCCTATCCTCTATCATATCCTATCCTCTATCCTATCTTATCCTCTATCTTATCCTATCCTCTATCCTATCCTATCATCTATCCTATCCTATCTTCTATCCTATCCTATCCTCTATCATATCCTATCCTCTATCCTATCCTATCCTCTATCCTATCCTATGCTCTATCCTATCCTATCCTCTATCCTATCCTATCCTCTATCATATCCTATCCTCTATCCTATCCTATCCTCTATCCTATCCTATCGTACCCTCTATCGTATCCTATCCTCTATCCTATCCTATCCTCTATCCTATCCTATCCTCTATACTATCCTATCCTCTATCGTCTCCTATCCTGTATCCGATCCAATCCCCTAACCTCTATCCTATCCTATTCTCTATCCTATCCTCATTCCTATCGTATCCTCTATCCTATCCTATCCTCTATCCTATCCTATCCTCTGTCCTGTCCTATCCTCTATCCTATCCTATTCTCTATCCTATCCTATCGTATCCTCTATCCTATCCTATCCTCTATCCTATCCTATCCTCTATCCTATCCTATTCTCTATCCTATCCTATCGTATCCTCTATCCTATCCTATCCTCTATCTTATCCTATCCTCTATCCTATCCTATCATCTATCCTATCCTATCCTGTATCCTATCCTTTCGTATCCTCTATCGCATCCTATCCTCTATCCTATCCTATCCTCTATCCTATCCTATCCTCCATACTATCCTATCCTCTATCCTATCCTATTCTCTACCCTATCCTATCGTATCCTCTGTCCTATCCTATCCTGTATCCTATCCTATCCTCTATCCTATCCTATCCTCTATCTTATCCTATCCTCTACCCTATCCTATCCTCTACCGTCTCCTATCCTGTATCCGATCCAATCCCCTATCCTCTATCCTATCCTATCGTATCCTCTATCGTATCCTATCGTATCCTCTATCGTATCCTATCCTCTATCCTATCCTATCCTCTCTCCTATCCAATCCCCTATCCTATTCTCTATCCGATCCTATCCTCTATCTTATCCTATCCTCTATCCTATCCTATCATCTATCCTATCCTATCCTCTATCCTATCCTATCCTCTATCATATCCTATCCTCTATCCTATCCAATACTCTATCCTATCTTATCCCCTAACTTATCCTATCCTCTATCCTATCCTCTATCCAATCCTATCCTTTATTCTATCCAATCCCCTATCCTATCCTCTAGCCGATCGTATCCTCTATCCTATCCTATCCTCTATCCTATCCTATCCTCTATCTTATCATATCCTCTATCCTATCGTATCATCTATCTTATCCTATCCTCTATCCTATCCTATCCTCTATCATATCCTATCCTCTATCATATCCTACCCTCCATCCTATCCAATCCTCTATCCTATCCTATCCTCTATCCTATCCTATCGTATCCTCTATCCTATCCTATCCTATCCTCTATCCTATACTATCCTCTATCCTATCCTATCCTCTATCTTATCCTATCCTCTATCCTATCCTATCCTCTATCATATCCTATCCTCTATCATATCCTATATTATATCCTATCCTATCCTCTATCCTATCCTATCGTATCCTCTATCGTATCCTATCCTCTATCCTATCCTATCGTATCCTCTATCGTATCCTATCCTCTATCCTATCCTATCCTCTATCCTATCCTATCCTCTATCCTATCCTATCCTCTACAATATCGTATCCTCTATCATATCCTTTCCTCTTTCCTATAATATCATCTATCCTATCCTATCCTCTATCTTATCCTATCCTCTATCCTATCCTATCATCTATCCTATATTATCCTCTATCCTATCCTATCCTCTATCCTATCCTATCCTCTATCCTATCCTATCCTCTATCATATCCTATCCTCTATCCTATCCTATCCTCTATCCTATCTTATCCTCCATCTTATCCTATCCTCTATCCTATCCTATCATCTATCCTATCCTATCCTCTATCCTATCCTATCGTATCCTCTATCGTATCCTATCCTCTATCCTATCCTGTCCTCTCTCCTATCCAATCCCCTATCCTATTCTCTATCCGATCCTATCCTCTATCTTATCCTATCCTCTATCCTATCCTATCATCTATCCTATCCTATCCTCTATCCTATCCTATCCTCTATCATATCCTATCCTCTATAATATCCTATACTCTATCCTATCTTATCCTCTATCTTATCCTATCCTCTATCCTATCCTCTATCCTATCCTATCCTTTATTCTATCCAATCCCCTATCCTATCCTCTAGCCGATCCTATCCTCTATCCTATCCTATCCTCTATCCTATCCTATCCTCTACCTTATCCTATCCTCTATCCTATCCTATCATCTATCCTATCCTATCCTCTATCCTATCCTATCCTCTACCATATCCTATCCTCTATCATATCCTATCCTCCATCCTATCCAATCCTCTATCCTATCCTATCCTCTATCCTATCCTATCGTATCCTCTATCCTATCCTATCCTATCCTCTATCCTATCCTATCCTCTATCCTATCCTATACTCTATCCTATCTTATCCTCTATCCTATCCTCTATCCTATCCTATCCTTTATTCTATCCAATCCCCTATCCTATCCTCTATCCGATCCTATCCTCTATCCTATCCTATCCTCTATCCTATCCTATCCTCTATCTTATCCTATCCTCTATCCTATCCTATCATCTATCCTATCCTATCCTCTATCCTATCCCATCCTCTATCATATCCTATCCTCTATCATATCCTATCCTATATCCTATCCTATCCTCTATCCTATCCTATCGTATCCTCTATCGTATCCTATCCTCTATCCTATCCTATCGTATCCTCTATCGTATCCTATCCTCTATCCTATCCTATCGTATCCTCTATCGTATCCTATCCTCTATACTATCCTATCCTCTATCCTATCCTATCCTCTATCCTATCCTATCCACTATCCTATCCTATCCTCTATCATATCCTATTCTCTATCATATCCTATCCTATATCCTATCCTATCCTCTATCCTATCCTATCGTATCCTCTATCGTATCCTATCCTCTATCCTATCCTATCGTATCCTCTATCGTATCCTATCCTCTATACTATCCTATCCTCTATACTATCCTATCCTCTATCCTATCCTATCCTCTATCCTATCCTATCCTCTATCCTATCCTATCCTTTATAATATCCTATCCTCTATCCTATCCTATCCTCTATAATATCGTATCCTCTATCATATCCTTTCCTCTTCCCTATAATATCATCTATCCTATCCTATCCTCTATCTTATCCTATCCTCTATCCTATCCTATCATCTATCCTATCCAATCCTCTATTCTATCTGATCCACTATCATATCCTATCCTCTATCCTATCCTATCCTCTATCCTATCCTATCCTCTATCCTATCCTATCCTCTATCATATCCTATCCTATATCCTATCCTATCCTCTATCCTATCTTATCCTCTATCTTATCCTATCCTCTATCCTATCCTATCATCTATCCTATCCTATCTTCTATCCTATCCTATCCTCTATCATATCCTATCCTCTATCCTATCCTATCCTCTATCCTATCCTATGCTCTATCCTATCCTATCCTCTATCCTATCCTATCCTCTATCCTATCCTATCATCTATCCTATCCTATCCTCTATCTTATCCTATCCTCTATATTATCCAATACTCTATCCTATCTTATCCTCTATCTTATCCTATCCTCTATCCTATCCTATCATCTATCCTATCCTATCCTCTATCCTATCCTATCCTCTATCATATCCTATCCTCTATCATATCCTATCCTCCATCCTATCCAATCCTCTATCCTATCCTATCCTCTATCCTATCCTATCCTCTATCCTATCCTATCCTCTATCTTATCCTATCCTCTATCCTATCCTATCCTCTATCATATCCTATCCTCTATCATATCCTATCCTATACCCTATCCTATCCTCTATCCTATCCTATCGTATCCTATATCGTATCCTATCCTCTATCCTATCCTGTCGTATCCTCTATCGTATCCTATCCTCTATCCTATCCTATCCTCTATCCTATCCTATCCTCTATCCTATCCTATCCTCTACAATATCGTATCCTCTATCATATCCTTTCCTCTTTCCTATAATATCATCTATCCTATCCTATCCTCTATCTTATCCTATCCTCTATCCTATCCTATCATCTATCCTATATTATCCTCTATCCTATCCTATCCTCTATCCTATCCTATCCTCTATCCTATCCTATCCTCTATCATATCCTATCCTCTATCCTATCCTATCCTCTATCCTATCTTATCCTCCATCTTATCCTATCCTCTATCCTATCCTATCATCTATCCTATCCTATCCTCTATCCTATCCTATCGTATCCTCTATCGTATCCTATCCTCTATCCTATCCTGTCCTCTCTCCTATCCAATCCCCTATCCTATTCTCTATCCGATCCTATCCTCTATCTTATCCTATCCTCTATCCTATCCTATCATCTATCCTATCCTATCCTCTATCCTATCCTATCCTCTATCATATCCTATCCTCTATAATATCCTATACTCTATCCTATCTTATCCTCTATCTTATCCTATCCTCTATCCTATCCTCTATCCTATCCTATCCTTTATTCTATCCAATCCCCTATCCTATCCTCTAGCCGATCCTATCCTCTATCCTATCCTATCCTCTATCCTATCCTATCCTCTACCTTATCCTATCCTCTATCCTATCCTATCATCTATCCTATCCTATCCTCTATCCTATCCTATCCTCTACCATATCCTATCCTCTATCATATCCTATCCTCCATCCTATCCAATCCTCTATCCTATCCTATCCTCTATCCTATCCTATCGTATCCTCTATCCTATCCTATCCTATCCTCTATCCTATCCTATCCTCTATCCTATCCTATACTCTATCCTATCTTATCCTCTATCCTATCCTCTATCCTATCCTATCCTTTATTCTATCCAATCCCCTATCCTATGATCTATCCGATCCTATCCTCTATAATATCCTATCCTCTATCCTATCCTATTCTCTATCTTATCCTATACTCTATCCTATCCTATCATCTATCCTATCCTATCCTCTATCCTATCCTATCCTCTATCATATCCTATCCTCTATCATATCCTATCCTATATCCTATCCTATCCTCTATCCTATCCTATCGTATCCTCTATCGTATCCTATCCTCTATCCTATCCTATCGTATCCTCTATCGTATCCTATCCTCTATACTATCCTATCCTCTATCCTATCCTATCCTCTATCCTATCCTATCCTCTATCCTATCCTATCCTCTATCATATCCTATTCTCTATCATATCCTATCCTATATCCTATCCTATCCTCTATCCTATCCTATCGTATCCTCTATCGTATCCTATCCTCTATCCTATCCTATCGTATCCTCTATCGTATCCTATCCTCTATACTATCCTATCCTCTATACTATCCTATCCTCTATCCTATCCTATCCTCTATCCTATCCTATCCTCTATCCTATCCTATCCTCTATCCTATCCTATCCTTTATAATATCCTATCCTCTATCCTATCCTATCCTCTATAATATCGTATCCTCTATCATATCCTTTCCTCTTCCCTATAATATCATCTATCCTATCCTATCCTCTATCTTATCCTATCCTCTATCCTATCCTATCATCTATCCTATCCAATCCTCTATTCTATCTGATCCACTATCATATCCTATCCTCTATCCTATCCTATCCTCTATCCTATCCTATCCTCTATCCTATCCTATCCTCTATCATATCCTATCCTCTATCCTATCCTATCCTCTATCCTATCTTATCCTCTATCTTATCCTATCCTCTATCCTATCCTATCATCTATCCTATCCTATCTTCTATCCTATCCTATCCTCTATCATATCCTATCCTCTATCCTATCCTATCCTCTATCCTATCCTATGCTCTATCCTATCCTATCCTCTATCCTATCCTATCCTCTATCCTATCCTATCATCTATCCTATCCTATCCTCTATCTTATCCTATCCTCTATCCTATCCAATACTCTATCCTATCTTATCCTCTATCTTATCCTATCCTCTATCCTATCCTCTATCCAATCCTATCCTTTATTCTATCCAATCCCCTATCCTATCCTCTAGCCGATCCTATCCTCTATCCTATCCTATCCTCTATCCTATCCTATCCTCTATCTTATCCTATCCTCTATCCTATCCTATCATCTATCCTATCCTATCCTCTATCCTATCCTATCCTCTATCATATCCTATCCTCTATCATATCCTATCCTCCATCCTATCCAATCCTCTATCCTATCCTATCCTCTATCCTATCCTATCCTCTATCCTATCCTATCCTCTATCTTATCCTATCCTCTATCCTATCCTATCCTCTATCATATCCTATCCTCTATCATATCCTATCCTATATCCTATCCTATCCTCTATCCTATCCTATCGTATCCTCTATCCTATCCTATCGTATCCTCTATCGTATCCTATCCTCTATCCTATCCTATCCTCTATCCTATCCTATCCTCTATCCTATCCTATCCTCTACAATATCGTATCCTCTATCATATCCTTTCCTCTTTCCTATAATATCATCTATCCTATCCTATCCTCTATCTTATCCTATCCTCTATCCTATCCTATCATCTATCCTATATTATCCTCTATCCTATCCTATCCTCTATCCTATCCTATCCTCTATCCTATCCTATCCTCTATCATATCCTATCCTCTATACTATCCTATCCTCTATCCTATCTTATCCTCCATCTTATCCTATCCTCTATCCTATCCTATCATCTATCCTATCCTATCCTCTATCCTATCCTATCGTATCCTCTATCGTATCCTACCCTCTATCCTATCCTGTCCTCTCTCCTATCCAATCCCCTATCCTATTCTCTATCCGATCCTATCCTCTATCTTATCCTATCCTCTATCCTATCCTATCATCTATCCTATCCTATCCTATCATCTATCCTATCCTATCCTCTATCCTATCCTATCCTCTATCATATCCTATCCTCTATCCTATCCTATACTCTATCCTATCTTATCCTCTATCTTATCCTATCCTCTATCCTATCCTCTATCCTATCCTATCCTTTATTCTATCCAATCCCCTATCCTATCCTCTAGCCGATCCTATCCTCTATCCTATCCTATCCTCTATCCTATCCTATCATCTATCTTATCCTATCCTCTATCCTATCCTATCATCTATCCTATCCTATCCTCTATCCTATCCTATCCTCTACCATATCCTATCCTCTATCATATCCTATCCTCCATCCTATCCAATCCTCTATCCTATCCTATCCTCTATCCTATCCTATCGTATCCTCTATCCTATCCTATCCTATCCTCTATCCTATCCTATCCTCTATCCTATCCTATACTCTATCCTATCTTATCCTCTATCCTATCCTCTATCCTATCCTATCCTTTATTCTATCCAATCCCCTATCCTATCCTCTATCCGATCCTATCCTCTATCCTATCCTATCCTCTATCCTATCCTATCCTCTATCTTATCCTATCCTCTATCCTATCCTATCATCTATCCTATCCTATCCTCTATCCTATCCTATCGTATCCTCTATCGTATCCTATCCTCTATACTATCCTATCCTCTATCCTATCCTATCCTCTATCCTATCCTATCCTCTATCCTATCCTATCCTCTATCATATCCTATTCTCTATCATATCCTATCCTATATCCTATCCTATCCTCTATCCTATCCTATCGTATCCTCTATCGTATCCTATCCTCTATCCTATCCTATCGTATCCTCTATCCTATCCTCTATACTATCCTATCCTCTATACTATCCTATCCTCTATCCTATCCTATCCTCTATCCTATCCTATCCTCTATCCTATCCTATCCTTTATAATATCCTATCCTCTATCCTATCCTATCCTCTATAATATCGTATCCTCTATCATATCCTTTCCTCTTCCCTATAATATCATCTATCCTATCCTATCCTCTATCTTATCCTATCCTCTATCCTATCCTGTCATCTATCCTATCCAATCCTCTATTCTATCTGATCCACTATCATATCCTATCCTCTATCCTATCCTGTCCTCTATCCTATCCTATCCTCTATCCTATCCTATCCTCTATCATATCCTATCCTCCATCCTATCCTATCCTCTATCCTATCCTATCATCTATCCTATCCTATCCTCTATCATATCCTATCCTCTATCCTATCCAATACTCTATCCTATCTTATCCTCTATCTTATCCTATCCTCTATCCTATCCTCTATCCAATCCTATCCTTTATTCTATCCAATCCCCTATCCTATCCTCTAGCCGATCCTATCCTCTATCCTATCCTATCCTCTATCCTATCCTATCCTCTATCTTATCCTATCCTCTATCCTATCCTATCATCTATCCTATCCTATCCTCTATCCTATCCTATCCTCTATCATATCCTATCCTCTATCATATCCTATCCTCCATCCTATCCAATCCTCTATCCTATCCTATCCTCTATCCTATCCTATCGTATCCTCTATCCTATCCTATCCTATCCTCTATCCTATCCTATCCTCTATCCTATCCTATCCTCTATCTTATCCTATCCTCTATCCTATCCTATCCTCTATCATATAATATCCTCTATCATATCCTATCCTATATCCTATCCTATCCTCTATCCTATCCTATCGTATCCTCTATCGTATCCTATCCTCTATCCTATCCTATCGTATCCTCTATCGTATCCTATCCTCTATCCTATCCTATCCTCTATCCTATCCTATCCTCTACAATATCGTATCCTCTATCATATCCTCTCCTCTTTCCTATAATATCATCTATCCTATCCTATCCTCTATCTTATCCTATCCTCTATCCTATCCTATCATCTATCCTATATTATCCTATATCCTATCCTATCCTCTATCCTATCCTATCGTATCCTCTATCGTATCCTATCCTCTATCCTATCCTATCGTATCCTCTATCGTATCCTATCCTCTATCCTATCCTATCATCTATCCTATCCTATCCTCTATCCTATCCTATCCTCTATCCTATCCTATCCTCTATCCTATCCTATCCTCTACAATATCGTATCCTCTATCATATCCTTTCCTCTTTCCTATAATATCATCTATCCTATCCTATCCTCTATCTTATCCTATCCTCTATCCTATCCTATCATCTATCCTATATTATCCTCTATCCTATCCTATCCTCTATCCTATCCTATCCTCTATCCTATCCTATCCTCTATCATATCCTATCCTCTATCCTATCCTATCCTCTATCCTATCTTATCCTCCATCTTATCCTATCCTCTATCCTATCCTATCATCTATCCTATCCTATCCTCTATCCTATCCTATCGTATCCTCTATCGTATCCTATCCTCTATCCTATCCTGTCCTCTCTCCTATCCAATCCCCTATCCTATTCTCTATCCGATCCTATCCTCTATCTTATCCTATCCTCTATCCTATCCTATCATCTATCCTATCCTATCCTCTATCCTATCCTATCCTCTATCATATCCTATCCTCTATCCTATCCTATACTCTATCCTATCTTATCCTCTATCTTATCCTATCCTCTATCCTATCCTCTATCCTATCCTATCCTTTATTCTATCCAATCCCCTATCCTATCCTCTAGCCGATCCTATCCTCTATCCTATCCTATCCTCTATCCTATCCTATCATCTATCTTATCCTATCCTCTATCCTATCCTATCATCTATCCTATCCTATCCTCCATCCTATCCAATCCTCTATCCTATCCTATCCTCTATCCTCTCCTATCGTATCCTCCATCCTATCCTATCCTATCCTCTATCCTATCCTATCCTCTATCCTATCCTATACTCTATCCTATCTTATCCTCTATCCTATCCTCTATCCTATCCTATCCTTTATTCTATCCAATCCCCTATCCTATCCTCTATCCGATCCTATCCTCTATCCTATCCTATCCTCTATCCTATCCTATCCTCTATCTTATCCTATCCTCTATCCTATCCTATCATCTATCCTATCCTATCCTCTATCCTATCCTATCCTCTATCATATCCTATCCTCTATCATATCCTATCATATATCCTATCCTATCCTCTATCCTATCCTATCGTATCCTCTATCGTATCCTATCCTCTATCCTATCCTATCGTATCCTCTATCGTATCCTATCCTCTATACTATCCTATCCTCTATCCTATCCTATCCTCTATCCTATCCTATCCTCTATCCTATCCTATCCTCTATCATATCCTATTCTCTATCATATCCTATCCTATATCCTATCCTATCCTCTATCCTATCCTATCGTATCCTCTATCGTATCCTATCCTCTATCCTATCCTATCGTATCCTCTATCGTATCCTATCCTCTATACTATCCTATCCTCTATACTATCCTATCCTCTATCCTATCCTATCCTCTATCCTATCCTATCCTCTATCCTATCCTATCCTTTATAATATCCTATCCTCTATCCTATCCTATCCTCTATAATATCGTATCCTCTATCATATCCTTTCCTCTTCCCTATAATATCATCTATCCTATCCTATCCTCTATCTTATCCTATCCTCTATCCTATCCTATCATCTATCCTATCCAATCCTCTATTCTATCTGATCCACTATCATATCCTATCCTCTATCCTATCCTATCCTCTATCCTATCCTATCCTCTATCCTATCCTATCCTCTATCATATCCTATCCTCTATCCTATCCTATCCTCTATCCTATCCTATCATCTATCCTATCCTATCCTCTATCATATCCTATCCTCTATCCTATCCAATACTCTATCCTATCTTATCCTCTATCTTATCCTATCCTCTATCCTATCCTCTATCCAATCCTATCCTTTATTCTATCCAATCCCCTATCCTATCCTCTAGCCGATCCTATCCTCTATCCTATCCTATCCTCTATCCTATCCTATCCTCTATCTTATCCTATCCTCTATCCTATCCTATCATCTATCCTATCCTATCCTCTATCCTATCCTATCCTCTATCATATCCTATCCTCTATCATATCCTATCCTCCATCCTATCCAATCCTCTATCCTATCCTATCCTCTATCCTATCCTATCGTATCCTCTATCCTATCCTATCCTATCCTCTATCCTATCCTATCCTCTATCCTATCCTATCCTCTATCTTATCCTATCCTCTATCCTATCCTATCCTCTATCGTATCCTATCCTCTATCATATCCTATCCTATATCCTATCCTATCCTCTATCCTATCCTATCGTATCCTCTATCGTATCCTATCCTCTATCCTATCCTACCGTATCCTCTATCGTATCCTATCCTCTATCCTATCCTATCCTCTATCCTATCCTATCCTCTATCCTATCCTATCCTCTACAATATCGTATCCTCTATCATATCCTTTCCTCTTTCCTATAATATCATCTATCCTATCCTATCCTCTATCTTATCCTATCCTCTATCCTATCCTATCATCTATCCTATATTATCCTCTATCCTATCCTATCCTCTATCCTATCCTATCCTCTATCCTATCCTATCCTCTATCATATCCTATCCTCTATCCTATCCTATCCTCTATCCTATCTTATCCTCCATCTTATCCTATCCTCTATCCTATCCTATCATCTATCCTATCCTATCCTCTATCCTATCCTATCGTATCCTCTATCGTATCCTATCCTCTATCCTATCCTGTCCTCTCTCCTATCCAATCCCCTATCCTATTCTCTATCCGATCCTATCCTCTATCTTATCCTATCCTCTATCCTATCCTATCATCTATCCTATCCTATCCTCTATCCTATCCTATCCTCTATCATATCCTATCCTCTATCCTATCCTATACTCTATCCTATCTTATCCTCTATCTTATCCTATCCTCTATCCTATCCTCTATCCTATCCTATCCTTTATTCTATCCAATCCCCTATCCTATCCTCTAGCCGATCCTATCCCCTATCCTATCCTATCCTCTATCCTATCCTATCGTATCCTCTATACTATCCTATCCTCTATCCTATCCTTTCGTATCCTCTATCGCATCCTATCCTCTATCCTATCCTATCCTCTATCCTATCCTATCCTCTATACTATCCTATCCTCTATCCTATCCCATTCTCTATCCTATCCTATCGTATCCTCTGTCCTATCCTATCCTCTATCCTATCCTATCCTCTATCCTATCCTATCCTCTATCTTATCCTATCCTCTATCCTATCCTATCGTATCCTCTATCGTATCCTATCCTCTATACTATCCTATCCTCTATACTATCCTATCCTCTATCCTATCCTATCCTCTATCCTATCCTATCCTCTATCCTATCCTATCCTCTATCCTATCCTATCCTTTATAATATCCTATCCTCTATCCTATCAATCCTCTATAATATCGTATCCTCTATCATATCCTTTCCTCTTCCCTATAATATCATCTATCCTATCCTATCCTCTATCTTATCCTATCCTCTATCCTATCCTATCATCTATCCTATCCAAACCTCTATTCTATCTGATCCACTATCATATCCTATCCTCTATCCTATCCTATCCTCTATCCTATCCTATCCTCTATCCTATCCTATCCTCTATCATATCCTATCCTCTATCCTATCCTATCCTCTATCCTATCCTATGCTCTATCCTATCCTCTATCCTATCCTATCCTCTATCCTATCCTATCATCTATCCTATCCTATCCTCTATCCTATCCTATCCTCTATCCTATCCTTTCGTATCCTCTATCGCATCCCATCCTCTATCCTATCCTATCCTCTATCCTATCCTATCCTCTATACTATCCTATCCTCTATCCTATCCTATTCTCTATCCTATCCTATCGTATCCTCTGTTCTATCCTATCCTCTATCCTATCCTATCCTCTATCCTAACCTATCCTCTATCTTATCCTATCCTATCATCTATCCTATCCTATCCTCTATCCTATCCTATCCTCTATCCCATCCTATCCTCTATCCTATCCTATCATCTATCTTATCCTATCCTCTATCCTATCCTATCATCTATCCTATCCTATCCTCTATCCTATCCTATCCTCTACCATATCCTATCCTCTATCATATCCTATCCTCCATCCTATCCAATCCTCTATCCTATCCTATCCTCTATCCTCTCCTATCGTATCCTCTATCCTATCCTATCCTATCCTCTATCCTATCCTATCCTCTATCCTATCCTATACTCTATCCTATCTTATCCTCTATCCTATCCTCTATCCTATCCTATCCTTTATTCTATCCAATCCCCTATCCTATCCTCTATCCGATCCTATCCTCTATCCTATCCTATCCTCTATCCTATCCTATCCTCTATCTTATCCTATCCTCTATCCTATCCTATCATCTATCCTATCCTATCCTCTATCCTATCCTATCCTCTATCATATCCTATCCTCTATCATATCCTATCCTATATCCTATCCTATCCTCTATCCTATCCTATCGTATCCTCTATCGTATCCTATCCTCTATCCTATCCTATCGTATCCTCTATCGTATCCTATCCTCTATACTATCCTATCCTCTATCCTATCCTATCCTCTATCCTATCCTATCCTCTATCCTATCCTATCCTCTATCATATCCTATTCTCTATCATATCCTATCCTATATCCTATCCTATCCTCTATCCTATCCTATCGTATCCTCTATCGTATCCTATCCTCTATCCTATCCTATCGTATCCTCTATCGTATCCTATCCTCTATCCTATCCTATCATCTATCCTATCCTATCCTCTATCATATCCTATCCTCTATCATATCCTATTATCCATCCTATCCAATCCTCTATCCTATCCTATCCTCTATCCTATCCTATCGTATCCTCTATCCTATCCTATCCTATCCTCTATCCTATCCTATCCTCTATCCTATCCTATCCTCTATCTTATCCTATCCTCTATCCTATCCTATCCTCTATCATATCCTATCCTCTATCATATCCTATCCTATATCCTATCCTATCCTCTATCCTATCCTATCGTATCCTCTATCGTATCCTATCCTCTATCCTATCCTATCGTATCCTCTATCGTATCCTATCCTCTATCCTATCCTATCCTCTATCCTATCCTATCCTCTACAATATCGTATCCTCTATCATATCCTTTCCTCTTTCCTATAATATCATCTATCCTATCCTATCCTCTATCTTATCCTATCCTCTATCCTATCCTATCATCTATCCTATATTATCCTCTATCCTATCCTATCCTCTATCCTATCCTATCCTCTATCCTATCCTATCCTCTATCATATCCTATCCTCTATCCTATCCTATCCTCTATCCTATCATATCCTCCATCTTATCCTATCCTCTATCCTATCCTATCATCTATCCTATCCTATCCTCTATCCTATCCTATCGTATCCTCTATCGTATCCTATCCTCTATCCTATCCTGTCCTCTCTCCTATCCAATCCCCTATCCTATTCTCTATCCGATCCTATCCTCTATCTTATCCTATCCTCTATCCTATCCTATCATCTATCCTATCCTATCCTCTATCCTATCCTATCCTCTATCATATCCTATCCTCTATCCTATCCTATACTCTATCCTATCTTATCCTCTATCTTATCCTATCCTCTATCCTATCCTCTATCCTATCCTATCCTTTATTCTATCCAATCCCCTATCCTATCCTCTAGCCGATCCTATCCTCTATCCTATCCTATCCTCTATCCTATCCTATCATCTATCTTATCCTATCCTCTATCCTATCCTATCATCTATCCTGTCCTATCCTCTATCCTATCCTATCCTCTACCATATCCTATCCTCTATCATATCCTATCCTCCATCCTATCCAATCCTCTATCCTATCCTATCCTCTATCCTCTCCTATCGTATCCTCTATCCTATCCTATCCTATCCTCTATCCTATCCTATCCTCTATCCTATCCTATACTCTATCCTATCTTATCCGCTATCCTATCCTCTATCCTATCCTATCCTTTATTCTATCCAATCCCCTATCCTATCCTCTATCCGATCCTATCCTCTATCCTATCCTATCCTCTATCCTATCCTATCCTCTATCTTATCCTATCCTCTATCCTATCCTATCATCTATCCTATCCTATCCTCTATCCTATCCTATCCTCTATCATATCCTATCCTCTATCATATCCTATCCTATATCCTATCCTATCCTCTATCCTATCCTATCGTATCCTCTATCGTATCCTATCCTCTATCCTATCCTATCGTATCCTCTATCGTATCCTATCCTCTATACTATCCTATCCTCTATCCTATCCTATCCTCTATCCTATCCTATCCTCTATACTATCCTATCCTCTATACTATCCTATCCTCTATCCTATCCTATCCTCTATCCTATCCTCTATCCTATCCTATCCTTTATAATATCCTATCCTCTATCCTATCCTATCCTCTATAATATCGTATCCTCTATCATATCCTTTCCTCTTCCCTATAATATCATCTATCCTATCCTATCCTCTATCTTATCCTATCCTCTATCCTATCCTATCATCTATCCTATCCAATCCTCTATTCTATCTGATCCACTATCATATCCTATCCTCTATCCTATCCTATCCTCTATCCTATCCTATCCTCTATCCTATCCTATCCTCTATCATATCCTATCCTCTATCCTATCCTATCCTCTATCCTATCCTATCATCTATCCTATCCTATCCTCTATCATATCCTATCCTCTATCCTATCCAATACTCTATCCTATCTTATCCTCTATCTTATCCTATCCTCTATCCTATCCTCTATCCAATCCTATCCTTTATTCTATCCAATCCCCTATCCTATCCTCTAGCCGATCCTATCCTCTATCCTATCCTATCCTCTATCCTATCCTATCCTCTATCTTATCCTATCCTCTATCCTATCCTATCATCTATCCTATCCTATCCTCTATCCTATCCTATCCTCTATCATATCCTATCCTCTATCATATCCTATCCTCCATCCTATCCAATCCTCTATCCTATCCTATCCTCTATCCTATCCTATCGTATCCTCTATCCTATCCTATCCTATCCTCTATCCTATCCTATCCTCTATCCTATCCTATCCTCTATCTTATCCTATCCTCTATCCTATCCTATCCTCTATCGTATCCTATCCTCTATCATATCCTATCCTATATCCTATCCTATCCTCTATCCTATCCTATCGTATCCTCTATCGTATCCTATCCTCTATCCTATCCTACCGTATCCTCTATCGTATCCTATCCTCTATCCTATCCTATCCTCTATCCTATCCTATCCTCTATCCTATCCTATCCTCTACAATATCGTATCCTCTATCATATCCTTTCCTCTTTCCTATAATATCATCTATCCTATCCTATCCTCTATCTTATCCTATCCTCTATCCTATCCTATCATCTATCCTATATTATCCTCTATCCTATCCTATCCTCTATCCTATCCTATCCTCTATCCTATCCTATCCTCTATCATATCCTATCCTCTATCCTATCCTATCCTCTATCCTATCTTATCCTCCATCTTATCCTATCCTCTATCCTATCCTATCATCTATCCTATCCTATCCTCTATCCTATCCTATCGTATCCTCTATCGTATCCTATCCTCTATCCTATCCTGTCCTCTCTCCTATCCAATCCCCTATCCTATTCTCTATCCGATCCTATCCTCTATCTTATCCTATCCTCTATCCTATCCTATCATCTATCCTATCCTATCCTCTATCCTATCCTATCCTCTATCATATCCTATCCTCTATCCTATCCTATACTCTATCCTATCTTATCCTCTATCTTATCCTATCCTCTATCCTATCCTCTATCCTATCCTATCCTTTATTCTATCCAATCCCCTATCCTATCCTCTAGCCGATCCTATCCCCTATCCTATCCTATCCTCTATCCTATCCTATCGTATCCTCTATACTATCCTATCCTCTATCCTATCCTTTCGTATCCTCTATCGCATCCTATCCTCTATCCTATCCTATCCTCTATCCTATCCTATCCTCTATACTATCCTATCCTCTATCCTATCCCATTCTCTATCCTATCCTATCGTATCCTCTGTCCTATCCTATCCTCTATCCTATCCTATCCTCTATCCTATCCTATCCTCTATCTTATCCTATCCTCTATCCTATCCTATCGTATCCTCTATCGTATCCTATCCTCTATACTATCCTATCCTCTATACTATCCTATCCTCTATCCTATCCTATCCTCTATCCTATCCTATCCTCTATCCTATCCTATCCTTTATAATATCCTATCCTCTATCCTATCCAATCCTCTATAATATCGTATCCTCTATCATATCCTTTCCTCTTCCCTATAATATCATCTATCCTATCCTATCCTCTATCTTATCCTATCCTCTATCCTATCCTATCATCTATCCTATCCAATCCTCTATTCTATCTGATCCACTATCATATCCTATCCTCTATCCTATCCTATCCTCTATCCTATCCTATCCTCTATCCTATCCTATCCTCTATCATATCCTATCCTCTATCCTATCCTATCCTCTATCCTATCCTTTCGTATCCTCTATCGCATCCCATCCTCTATCCTATCCTATCCTCTATCTTATCCTATCCTCTATCCTATCCTATCATCTATCCTATCCAATCCTCTATTCTATCTGATCCACTATCATATCCTATCCTCTATCCTATCCTATCCTCTATCCTATCCTATCCTCTATCCTATCCTATCCTCTATCATATCCTATCCTCTATCCTATCCTATCCTCTATCCTATCCTATCCTCTATCCTATCCTATCCTCTACAATATCGTATCCTCAATCATATCCTTTCCTCTTTCCTATAATATCATCTATCCTATCCTATCCTCTATCATATCCTATCCTCTATCATATCCTATCCTCCATCCTATCCAAGCCTCTATCCTATCCTATCCTCTATCCTATCCTATCGTATCCTCTATCCTATCCTATCCTATCCTCTATCCTATCCTATCCTCTATCCTATCCTATACTCTATCATATCTTATCCTCTATCTTATCCTATCCTCTATCCTATCCTCTATCCTATCCTATCCTTTATTCTATCCAATCCCCTATCCTATCCTCTATCCGATCCTATCCTCTATCCTATCCTATCCTCTATCCTATCCTATCCTCTATCATATCCTATCCTCTATCATATCCTATCCTATATCCTATCCTATCCTCTATCCTATCCTATCGTATCCTCTATCGTATCCTATCCTCTATCCCATCCTATCGTATCCTCTATCGTATCCTATCCTCTATACTATCCTATCCTCTATACTATCCTATCCTCTATCCTATTTTATCCTCTATCCTATCTTATCCTCTATCTTATCCTATCCTCTATCCTATCCTATCCTCTATCCTATCCTATCCTCTATCATATCCTATCCTCTATCATATCCTATCCTATATCCCATCCTATCCTCTATCCTATCCTATCGTATCCTCTATCGTATCCTATCCTCTATCCCATCCTATCGTATCCTCTATCGTATCCTATCCTCTATACTATCCTATCCTCTATTCTATCCTATCCTCTATCCTATTTTATCCTCTATCCTATCTTATCCTCTATCTTATCCTATCCTCTATCCTATCCTATACTCTATCCTATCCTATCCTTTATTCTATCCAATCCCCTATCCTATCCTCTATCCGATCCTATCCTCTATCCTATCCTATCCTCTATCCTATCCTATCCTCTATCTTATCCTATCCTCTATCCTATCCTATCATCTATCCTATCCTATCCTCTATCCTATCCTATCCTCTATCATATCCTATCCTCTATCATATCCTATCCTATATCCTATCCTTTCCTCTATCCTATCCTGTCGTATCCTCTATCGTATCCTATCCTCTATCCTATCCTATCGTATCCTCTATCGTATCCTATCCTCTATACTATCCTATCCTCTATACTATCCTATCCTCTATCCTATCCTATCCTCTATCCTATCCTATCCTCTATCCTATCCTATCCTTTATAATATCCTATCCTCTATCCTATCCTATCCTCTGTAATATCGTATCCTCTATCATATCCTTTCCTCTTCCCTATAATATCATCTATCCTATCCTATCCTCTATCTTATCCTATCCTCTATCCTATCCTATCATCTATCCTATCCAATCCTCTATTCTACCTGATCCACTATCATATCCTATCCTCTATCCTATCCTATCCTCTATCCTATCCTATCCTCTATCCTATCTTATCCTCTATCTTATCCTATCCTCTATCCTATCCTATCATCTATCCTATCCTATCCTCTATCCTATCCTATCATCTATCCTATCCTATCTTCTATCCTATCCTATCCTCTATCATATCCTATCATCTATCCTATCCTATCCTCTATCCTATCCTATGCTCTATCCTATCCTATCCTCTATCCTATCCTATCCTCTATCCTATCCTATCCTCTATCCTATCCTATCCTCTATCCTATCCTATCCTCTATCCTATCCTATCCTCTATCCTATCCTATCCTCTATCCTATCCTATCCTCTATCCTATCCTATCCTCTATCCTATCCTATCCACTATCCTATCCTATCCTCTATCCTATCCTATCCGCTATCCTATCCTATCCTCTATCCTATCCTATCCTCTATCCTATCCTATCCTCTATCCTATCCTATCCTCTATCCTATCATATCCTCTATCCTATCCTATCCTCTATCCTATCCTATCCTCTACAATATCGTATCCTCTATCATATCCTTTCCTCTTTCCTATAATATCATCTATCCTATCCTATCCTCTATCTTATCCTATCCTCTATCTTATCCTATCCTCTTTCCTATCCTATCATCTATCCTATCCTATCCTCTATCCTATCCTATCCTCTATCCTATCCTATCCTCTATCCTATCCTATCCTCTATCCTATCCTATCCTCTATCATATCCTATCCTCTATCCTATCCTATCCTCTATCCTATCTTATCCTCTATCTTATCCTGTCCTCTATGCTATCCTATCGTCTATCCTATCCTATCCTCTATCCTATCCTATCCTCTATCATATCCTATCCTCTATCATATCCTATCCTATATCCTATCCTATCCTCTATCCTATCCTATCGTATCCTCTATCGTATCCTATCGTATCCTCTATCGTATCCTATCCTCTATACTATCCTATCCTCTATACTATCCTATCCTCTATCCTATCCTATCCTCTATCCTATCCTATCCTCTATACTATCCTATCCTCTATACTATCCTATCCTCTATCCTATTTTATCCTCTCTCCTATCCTATCCTCTATCATATCCTATCCTCTATCATATCCTATCCTATATCCTATCCTATTCTCTATCCTATCCTATCGTATCCTCTATCGTATCCTATCGTATCCTCTATCGTATCCTATCCTCTATACTATCCTATCCTCTATACTATCCTATCCTCTATCCTATCCTATCCTCTATCCTATCCTATCCTCTATCCTATCCTATCCTTTATAATATCCTATCCTCTATCCTATCCTATCCTCTATAATATCGTATCCTCTATCATATCCTTCCCTCTTCCCTATAATATCATCTATCCTATCCTATCCTCTATCTTATCCTATCCTCTATCCTATCCTATCATCTATCCTATCCAATCCACTATTCTATCTGATCCACTATCATATCCTATCCTCTATCCTATCCTATTATCTATCCTATCCTATCCTCTATCATATCCTATCCTCTATCATATCCTATCCTATATCCTATCCTATCCTCTATCCTATCCTATCGTATCCTCTACCGTATCCTATCCTCTATCCTATCCTATCGTATCCCCTATCGTATCCTATCCTCTATACTATCCTATCCTCTATACTATCCTATCCTCTATACTATCCTATCCTCTATCCTATCCTATCCTCTATCCTATCCTATCCTCTATCCTCTATCCTATCCTATCCTTTATAATATCCTATCCTCTATCCTATCCTATCCTCTATAATATCGTATCCTCTATCATATCCTTTCCTCTTCCCTATAATATCATCTATCCTATCCTATCCTCTATCTTATCCTATCCTCTATCCTATCCTATCATCTATCCTATCCAATCCTCTATTCTATCTGATCCACTATCATATCCTATCCTCTATCCTATCCTATCCTCTATCCTATCCTATCCTCTATCATATCCTATCCTCTATCATATCCTATCCTATATCCTATCCTATCCTCTATCCTATCCTATCGTATCCTCTATCGTATCCTATCCTCTATCCCATCCTATCGTATCCTCTATCGTATCCTATCCTCTATACTATCCTATCCTCTATACTATCCTATCCTCTATCCTATCCTATCCTCTATCCTATCTTATCTTCTATCTTATCCTATCCTCTATCCTATCCTATACTCTATCCTATCCTATCCTTTATTCTATCCAATCCCCTATCCTATCCTCTATCCGATCCTATCCTCTATCCTATCCTATCCTCTATCCTATCCTATCCTCTATCTTATCCTATCCTCTATCCTATCCTATCATCTATCCTATCCTATCCTCTATCCTATCCTATCCTCTATCATATCCTATCCTCTATCATATCCTATCCTATATCCTATCCTTTCCTCTATCCTATCCTGTCGTATCCTCTATCGTATCCTATCCTCTATCCTATCCTATCGTATCCTCTATCGTATCCTATCCTCTATACTATCCTATCCTCTATACTATCCTATCCTCTATCCTATCCTATCCTCTATCCTATCCTATCCTCTATCCTATCCTATCCTTTATAATATCCTATCCTCTATCCTATCCTATCCTCTATTCTACCTGATCCACTATCATATCCTATCCTCTATCCTATCCTATCCTCTATCCTATCTTATCCTCTATCTTATCCTATCCTCTATCCTATCCTATCATCTATCCTATCCTATCTTCTATCCTATCCTATCCTCTATCATATCCTATCATCTATCCTATCCTATCCTCTATCCTATCCTATCCTCTACAATATCGTATCCTCAATCATATCCTTTCCTCTTTCCTATAATATCATCTATCCTATCCTATCCTCTATCATATCCTATCCTCTATCATATCCTATCCTCCATCCTATCCAAGCCTCTATCCTATCCTATCCTCTATCCTATCCTATCGTATCCTCTATCCTATCCTATCCTATCCTCTATCCTATCCTATCCTCTATCCTATCCTATACTCTATCATATCTTATCCTCTATCTTATCCTATCCTCTATCCTATCCTCTATCCTATCCTATCCTTTATTCTATCCAATCCCCTATCCTATCCTCTATCCGATCCTATCCTCTATCCTATCCTATCCTCTATCCTATCCTATCCTCTATCATATCCTATCCTCTATCATATCCTATCCTATATCCTATCCTATCATCTATCCTATCCAATCCTCTATTCTACCTGATCCACTATCATATCCTATCCTCTATCCTATCCTATCCTCTATCCTATCCTATCCTCTATCCTATCTTATCCTCTATCTTATCCTATCCTCTATCCTATCCTATCATCTATCCTATCCTATCCTCTATCCTATCCTATCATCTATCCTATCCTATCTTCTATCCTATCCTATCCTCTATCATATCCTATCATCTATCCTATCCTATCCTCTATCCTATCCTATGCTCTATCCTATCCTATCCTCTATCCTATCCTATCCTCTATCCTATCCTATCCTCTATCCTATCCTATCCTCTATCCTATCCTATCCTCTATCCTATCCTATCCTCTATCCTATCCTATCCTCTATCCTATCCTATCCTCTATCCTATCCTATCCTCTATCCTATCCTATCCACTATCCTATCCTATCCTCTATCCTATCCTATCCGCTATCCTATCCTATCCTCTATCCTATCCTATCCTCTATCCTATCCTATCCTCTATCCTATCCTATCCTCTATCCTATCATATCCTCTATCCTATCCTATCCTCTATCCTATCCTATCCTCTACAATATCGTATCCTCTATCATATCCTTTCCTCTTTCCTATAATATCATCTATCCTATCCTATCCTCTATCTTATCCTATCCTCTATCTTATCCTATCCTCTTTCCTATCCTATCATCTATCCTATCCTATCCTCTATCCTATCCTATCCTCTATCCTATCCTATCCTCTATCCTATCCTATCCTCTATCCTATCCTATCCTCTATCATATCCTATCCTCTATCCTGTCCTATCCTCTATCCTATCTTATCCTCTATCTTATCCTGTCCTCTATGCTATCCTATCGTCTATCCTATCCTATCCTCTATCCTATCCTATCCTCTATCATATCCTATCCTCTATCATATCCTATCCTATATCCTATCCTATCCTCTATCCTATCCTATCGTATCCTCTATCGTATCCTATCGTATCCTCTATCGTATCCTATCCTCTATACTATCCTATCCTCTATACTATCCTATCCTCTATCCTATCCTATCCTCTATCCTATCCTATCCTCTATACTATCCTATCCTCTATACTATCCTATCCTCTATCCTATTTTATCCTCTCTCCTATCCTATCCTCTATCATATCCTATCCTCTATCATATCCTATCCTATATCCTATCCTATTCTCTATCCTATCCTATCGTATCCTCTATCGTATCCTATCGTATCCTCTATCGTATCCTATCCTCTATACTATCCTATCCTCTATACTATCCTATCCTCTATCCTATCCTATCCTCTATCCTATCCTATCCTCTATCCTATCCTATCCTTTATAATATCCTATCCTCTATCCTATCCTATCCTCTATAATATCGTATCCTCTATCATATCCTTCCCTCTTCCCTATAATATCGTCTATCCTATCCTATCCTCTATCTTATCCTATCCTCTATCCTATCCTATCATCTATCCTATCCAATCCACTATTCTATCTGATCCACTATCATATCCTATCCTCTATCCTATCCTATTATCTATCCTATCCTATCCTCTATCATATCCTATCCTCTATCATATCCTATCCTATATCCTATCCTATCCTCTATCCTATCCTATCGTATCCTCTACCGTATCCTATCCTCTATCCTATCCTATCGTATCCCCTATCGTATCCTATCCTCTATACTATCCTATCCTCTATACTATCCTATCCTCTATACTATCCTATCCTCTATCCTATCCTATCCTCTATCCTATCCTATCCTCTATCCTCTATCCTATCCTATCCTTTATAATATCCTATCCTCTATCCTATCCTATCCTCTATAATATCGTATCCTCTATCATATCCTTTCCTCTTCCCTATAATATCATCTATCCTATCCTATCCTCTATCTTATCCTATCCTCTATCCTATCCTATCATCTATCCTATCCAATCCTCTATTCTATCTGATCCACTATCATATCCTATCCTCTATCCTATCCTATCCTCTATCCTATCCTATCCTCTATCATATCCTATCCTCTATCATATCCTATCCTATATCCTATCCTATCCTCTATCCTATCCTATCGTATCCTCTATCGTATCCTATCCTCTATCCCATCCTATCGTATCCTCTATCGTATCCTATCCTCTATACTATCCTATCCTCTATACTATCCTATCCTCTATCCTATCCTATCCTCTATCCTATCTTATCTTCTATCTTATCCTATCCTCTATCCTATCCTATACTCTATCCTATCCTATCCTTTATTCTATCCAATCCCCTATCCTATCCTCTATCCGATCCTATCCTCTATCCTATCCTATCCTCTATCCTATCCTATCCTCTATCTTATCCTATCCTCTATCCTATCCTATCATCTATCCTATCCTATCCTCTATCCTATCCTATCCTCTATCATATCCTATCCTCTATCATATCCTATCCTATATCCTATCCTTTCCTCTATCCTATCCTGTCGTATCCTCTATCGTATCCTATCCTCTATCCTATCCTATCGTATCCTCTATCGTATCCTATCCTCTATACTATCCTATCCTCTATACTATCCTATCCTCTATCCTATCCTATCCTCTATCCTATCCTATCCTCTATCCTATCCTATCCTTTATAATATCCTATCCTCTATCCTATCCTATCCTCTATTCTACCTGATCCACTATCATATCCTATCCTCTATCCTATCCTATCCTCTATCCTATCTTATCCTCTATCTTATCCTATCCTCTATCCTATCCTATCATCTATCCTATCCTATCTTCTATCCTATCCTATCCTCTATCATATCCTATCATCTATCCTATCCTATCCTCTATCCTATCCTATCCTCTACAATATCGTATCCTCAATCATATCCTTTCCTCTTTCCTATAATATCATCTATCCTATCCTATCCTCTATCATATCCTATCCTCTATCATATCCTATCCTCCATCCTATCCAAGCCTCTATCCTATCCTATCCTCTATCCTATCCTATCGTATCCTCTATCCTATCCTATCCTATCCTCTATCCTATCCTATCCTCTATCCTATCCTATACTCTATCATATCTTATCCTCTATCTTATCCTATCCTCTATCCTATCCTCTATCCTATCCTATCCTTTATTCTATCCAATCCCCTATCCTATCCTCTATCCGATCCTATCCTCTATCCTATCCTATCCTCTATCCTATCCTATCCTCTATCATATCCTATCCTCTATCATATCCTATCCTATATCCTATCCTATCCTCTATCCTATCCTATCGTATCCTCTATCGTATCCTATCCTCTATCCCATCCTATCGTATCCTCTATCGTATCCTATCCTCTATCCTATCCTATCGTATCCTCTATCGTATCCTATCCTCTATCCCATCCTATCGTATCCTCTATCGTATCCTATCCTCTATACTATCCTATCCTCTATACTATCCTATCCTCTATCCTATTTTATCCTCTATCCTATCTTATCCTCTATCTTATCCTATCCTCTATCCTATCCTATCCTCTATCCTATCCTATCCTCTATCATATCCTATCCTCTATCATATCCTATCCTATATCCCATCCTATCCTCTATCCTATCCTATCGTATCCTCTATCGTATCCTATCCTCTATCCCATCCTATCGTATCCTCTATCGTATCCTATCCTCTATACTATCCTATCCTCTATACTATCCTATCCTCTATCCTATTTTATCCTCTATCCTATCTTATCCTCTATCTTATCCTATCCTCTATCCTATCCTATACTCTATCCTATCCTATCCTTTATTCTATCCAATCCCCTATCCTATCCTCTATCCGATCCTATCCTCTATCCTATCCTATCCTCTATCCTATCCTATCCTCTATCTTATCCTATCCTCTATCCTATCCTATCATCTATCCTATCCTATCCTCTATCCTATCCTATCCTCTATCATATCCTATCCTCTATCATATCCTATCCTATATCCTATCCTTTCCTCTATCCTATCCTGTCGTATCCTCTATCGTATCCTATCCTCTATCCTATCCTATCGTATCCTCTATCGTATCCTATCCTCTATACTATCCTATCCTCTATACTATCCTATCCTCTATCCTATCCTATCCTCTATCCTATCCTATCCTCTATCCTATCCTATCCTTTATAATATCCTATCCTCTATCCTATCCTATCCTCTGTAATATCGTATCCTCTATCATATCCTTTCCTCTTCCCTATAATATCATCTATCCTATCCTATCCTCTATCTTATCCTATCCTCTATCCTATCCTATCATCTATCCTATCCAATCCTCTATTCTACCTGATCCACTATCATATCCTATCCTCTATCCTATCCTATCCTCTATCCTATCCTATCCTCTATCCTATCTTATCCTCTATCTTATCCTATCCTCTATCCTATCCTATCATCTATCCTATCCTATCCTCTATCCTATCCTATCATCTATCCTATCCTATCTTCTATCCTATCCTATCCTCTATCATATCCTATCATCTATCCTATCCTATCCTCTATCCTATCCTATGCTCTATCCTATCCTATCCTCTATCCTATCCTATCCTCTATCCTATCCTATCCTCTATCCTATCCTATCCTCTATCCTATCCTATCCTCTATCCTATCCTATCCTCTATCCTATCCTATCCTCTATCCTATCCTATCCTCTATCCTATCCTATCCTCTATCCTATCCTATCCACTATCCTATCCTATCCTCTATCCTATCCTATCCGCTATCCTATCCTATCCTCTATCCTATCCTATCCTCTATCCTATCCTATCCTCTATCCTATCCTATCCTCTATCCTATCATATCCTCTATCCTATCCTATCCTCTATCCTATCCTATCCTCTACAATATCGTATCCTCTATCATATCCTTTCCTCTTTCCTATAATATCATCTATCCTATCCTATCCTCTATCTTATCCTATCCTCTATCTTATCCTATCCTCTTTCCTATCCTATCATCTATCCTATCCTATCCTCTATCCTATCCTATCCTCTATCCTATCCTATCCTCTATCCTATCCTATCCTCTATCCTATCCTATCCTCTATCATATCCTATCCTCTATCCTATCCTATCCTCTATCCTATCTTATCCTCTATCTTATCCTGTCCTCTATGCTATCCTATCGTCTATCCTATCCTATCCTCTATCCTATCCTATCCTCTATCATATCCTATCCTCTATCATATCCTATCCTATATCCTATCCTATCCTCTATCCTATCCTATCGTATCCTCTATCGTATCCTATCGTATCCTCTATCGTATCCTATCCTCTATACTATCCTATCCTCTATACTATCCTATCCTCTATCCTATCCTATCCTCTATCCTATCCTATCCTCTATACTATCCTATCCTCTATACTATCCTATCCTCTATCCTATTTTATCCTCTCTCCTATCCTATCCTCTATCATATCCTATCCTCTATCATATCCTATCCTATATCCTATCCTATCCTCTATCCTATCCTATCGTATCCTCTATCGTATCCTATCGTATCCTCTATCGTATCCTATCCTCTATACTATCCTATCCTCTATACTATCCTATCCTCTATCCTATCCTATCCTCTATCCTATCCTATCCTCTATCCTATCCTATCCTTTATAATATCCTATCCTCTATCCTATCCTATCCTCTATAATATCGTATCCTCTATCATATCCTTCCCTCTTCCCTATAATATCATCTATCCTATCCTATCCTCTATCTTATCCTATCCTCTATCCTATCCTATCATCTATCCTATCCAATCCACTATTCTATCTGATCCACTATCATATCCTATCCTCTATCCTATCCTATTATCTATCCTATCCTATCCTCTATCATATCCTATCCTCTATCATATCCTATCCTATATCCTATCCTATCCTCTATCCTATCCTATCGTATCCTCTACCGTATCCTATCCTCTATCCTATCCTATCGTATCCCCTATCGTATCCTATCCTCTATACTATCCTATCCTCTATACTATCCTATCCTCTATACTATCCTATCCTCTATCCTATCCTATCCTCTATCCTATCCTATCCTCTATCCTCTATCCTATCCTATCCTTTATAATATCCTATCCTCTATCCTATCCTATCCTCTATAATATCGTATCCTCTATCATATCCTTTCCTCTTCCCTATAATATCATCTATCCTATCCTATCCTCTATCTTATCCTATCCTCTATCCTATCCTATCATCTATCCTATCCAATCCTCTATTCTATCTGATCCACTATCATATCCTATCCTCTATCCTATCCTATCCTCTATCCTATCCTATCCTCTATCATATCCTATCCTCTATCATATCCTATCCTATATCCTATCCTATCCTCTATCCTATCCTATCGTATCCTCTTTCGTATCCTATCCTCTATCCCATCCTATCGTATCCTCTATCGTATCCTATCCTCTATACTATCCTATCCTCTATACTATCCTATCCTCTATCCTATCCTATCCTCTATCCTATCTTATCTTCTATCTTATCCTATCCTCTATCCTATCCTATACTCTGTCCTATCCTATCCTTTATTCTATCCAATCCCCTATCCTATCCTCTATCCGATCCTATCCTCTATCCTATCCTATCCTCTATCCTATCCTATCCTCTATCTTATCCTATCCTCTATCCTATCCTATCATCTATCCTATCCTATCCTCTATCCTATCCTATCCTCTATCATATCCTATCCTCTATCATATCCTATCCTATATCCTATCCTTTCCTCTATCCTATCCTGTCGTATCCTCTATCGTATCCTATCCTCTATCCTATCCTATCGTATCCTCTATCGTATCCTATCCTCTATACTATCCTATCCTCTATACTATCCTATCCTCTATCCTATCCTATCCTCTATCCTATCCTATCCTCTATCCTATCCTATCCTTTATAATATCCTATCCTCTATCCTATCCTATCCTCTATTCTACCTGATCCACTATCATATCCTATCCTCTATCCTATCCTATCCTCTATCCTATCTTATCCTCTATCTTATCCTATCCTCTATCCTATCCTATCATCTATCCTATCCTATCTTCTATCCTATCCTATCCTCTATCATATCCTATCATCTATCCTATCCTATCCTCTATCCTATCCTATGCTCTATCCTATCCTATCCTCTATCCTATCCTATCCTCTATCCTATCCTATCATCTATCGTATCCTATCCTCTATCCTATCCTATCCTCTATCCTATCCTATCCTCTATCCTATCCTATCCTCTATCCTATCCTATCCTCTATCCTATCCTATCCTCTATCCTATCCTATCCTCTATCCTATCCTATCCTCTATCCTATCCTATCCTCTATCCTATCCTATCCTCTATCCTATCCTATCCTCTATCCTATCCTATCCTCTATCCTATCCTATCCTCTATCCTATCCTATCCTCTATCCTATCCTATCCTCTATCCTATCCTATCCTCTATCCTATCCTATGCTCTATCCTATCCTATCCTCTATCCTATCCTATCCTCTATCCTATCCTATCATCTATCGTATCCTATCCTCTATCCTATCCTATCCTCTATCCTATCATATCCTCTATCCTATCCTATCCTCTATCCTATCCTATCCTCTATCCTATCCTATCCTCTACAATATCGTATCCTCTATCATATCCTTTCCTCTTTTCCTATAATATCATCTATCCTATCCTATCCTCTATCTTATCCTATCCTCTATCTTATCCTATCCTCTATCTTATCCTATCCTCTTTCCTATCCTATCATCTATCCTATCCTATCCTCTATCCTATCCTATCCTCTATCCTATCCTATCCTCTATCCTATCCTATCCTCTATCCTATCCTATCCTCTATCATATCCTATCCTCTATCCTATCCTATCCTCTATCCTATCTTATCCTCTATCTTATCCTATCCTCTATCCTATCCTATCGTCTATCCTATCCTATCCTCTATCCTATCCTATCGTATCCTCTATCGTATCCTATCCTCTATCCTATCCTATCCTCTCTCCTATCCAATCCCCTATCCTATTCTCTATCCGATCCTCTCCTCTATCTTATCCTATCCTCTATCCTATCCTCTATCCTATCCTATCCTTTATTCTATCCAATCCCCTATCCTATCCTCTAGCCGATCCTATCCTCTATCCTATCCTATCCTCTATCCTATCCTATCCTCTATCATATCCTATCCTCTATCATATCCTATCCTCCATCCTATCCAATCCTCTATCCTATCCTATCCTCTATCCTATCCTATCGTATCCTCTATCCTATCCTATCCTATCCTCTATCCTATCCTATCCTCTATCCTATCCTCTACTCTATCCTATCTTATCCTCTATCTTATCATATCCTCTATCCTATCCTCTATCCTATCCTATCCTTTATTCTATCCAATCCCCTATCCTATCCTCTATCCGATCCTATCCTCTATCCTATCCTATCCTCTATCCTATCCTATCCTCTATCTTATCCTATCCTCTATCCTATCCTATCATCTATCCTATCCTATCCTCTATCCTATCCTATCCTCTATCATATCCTATCCTCTATCATATCCTATCCTATATCCTATCCTATCCACTATCCTATCCTATCGTATCCTCTATCGTATCCTATCCTCTATCCTATCCTATCGTATCCTGTATCGTATCCTATCCTCTATACTATCCTATCCTCTATACTATCCTATCCTCTATCCTATCCTATCCTCTATCCTATCCTATCCTCTATCCTATCCTATCCTTTATAATATCCTATCCTCTATCCTATCCTATCCTCTATAATATCGTATCCTCTATCATATCCTTTCCTCTTCCCTATAATATCATCTATCCTATCCTATCCTCTATCTTATCCTATCCTCTATCCTATCCTATCATCTATCCTATCCAATCCTCTATTCTATCTGATCCACTATCATATCCTATCCTCTATCATATCCTATCCTCCATCCTATCCAATCCTCTATCCTATCCTATCCTCTATCCTATCCTATCGTATCCTCTATCCTATCCTATCCTATCCTCTATCCTATCCTATCCTCTATCCTATCCTCTACTCTATCCTATCTTATCCTCTATCTTATCATATCCTCTATCCTATCCTCTATCCTATCCTATCCTTTATTCTATCCAATCCCCTATCCTATCCTCTATCCGATCCTATCCTCTATCCTATCCTATCCTCTATCCTATCCTATCCTCTATCCTATCCTATCCTCTATCCTATCCTATCCTCTATCCTATCCTATCCTCTATCATATCCTATCCTCTATCCTATCCTATCCTCTATCCTATCTTATCCTCTATCTTATCCTATCCTCTATGCTATCCTATCGTCTATCCTATCCTATCCTCTATCCTATCCTATCCTCTATCATATCCTATCCTCTATCATATCCTATCCTATATCCTATCCTATCCTCTATCCTATCCTATCGTATCCTCTATCGTATCCTATCCTCTATCCCATCCTATCGTATCCTCTATCGTATCCTATCCTCTATACTATCCTATCCTCTATACTATCCTATCCTCTATCCTATTTTATCCTCTCTCCTATCCTATCCTCTATCATATCCTATCCTCTATCATATCCTATCCTATATCCTATCCTATCCTCTATCCTATCCTATCGTATCCTCTATCGTATCCTATCGTATCCTCTATCGTATCCTATCCTCTATACTATCCTATCCTCTATACTATCCTATCCTCTATCCTATCCTATCCTCTATCCTATCCTATCCTCTATCCTATCCTATCCTTTATAATATCCTATCCTCTATCCTATCCTATCCTCTATAATATCGTATCCTCTATCATATCCTTCCCTCTTCCCTATAATATCATCTATCCTATCCTATCCTCTATCTTATCCTATCCTCTATCCTATCCTATCATCTATCCTATCCAATCCACTATTCTATCTGATCCACTATCATATCCTATCCTCTATCCTATCCTATTATCTATCCTATCCTATCCTCTATCATATCCTATCCTCTATCATATCCTATCCTATATCCTATCCTATCCTCTATCCTATCCTATCGTATCCTCTACCGTATCCTATCCTCTATCCTATCCTATCGTATCCCCTATCGTATCCTATCCTCTATACTATCCTGTCCTCTATACTATCCTATCCTCTATACTATCCTATCCTCTATCCTATCCTATCCTCTATCCTATCCTATCCTCTATCCTATCCTATCCTTTATAATATCCTATCCTCTATCCTATCCTATCCTCTATAATATCGTATCCTCTATCATATCCTTTCCTCTTCCCTATAATATCATCTATCCTATCCTATCCTCTATCTTATCCTATCCTCTATCCTATCCTATCATCTATCCTATCCAATCCTCTATTCTATCTGATCCACTATCATATCCTATCCTCTATCCTATCCTATCCTCTATCCTATCCTATCCTCTATCATATCCTATCCTCTATCATATCCTATCCTATATCCTATCCTATCCTCTATCCTATCCTATCGTATCCTCTATCGTATCCTATCCTCTATCCCATCCTATCGTATCCTCTATCGTATCCTATCCTCTATACTATCCTATCCTCTATACTATCCTATCCTCTATCCTATCCTATCCTCTATCCTATCTTATCCTCTATCTTATCCTATCCTCTATCCTATCCTATACTCTATCCTATCCTATCCTTTATTCTATCCAATCCCCTATCCTATCCTCTATCCGATCCTATCCTCTATCCTATCCTATCCTCTATCCTATCCTATCCTCTATCTTATCCTATCCTCTATCCTATCCTATCATCTATCCTATCCTATCCTCTATCCTATCCTATCCTCTATCATATCCTATCCTCTATCATATCCTATCCTATATCCTATCCTTTCCTCTATCCTATCCTGTCGTATCCTCTATCGTATCCTATCCTCTATCCTATCCTATCGTATCCTCTATCGTATCCTATCCTCTATACTATCCTATCCTCTATACTATCCTATCCTCTATCCTATCCTATCCTCTATCCTATCCTATCCTCTATCCTATCCTATCCTTTATAATATCCTATCCTCTATCCTATCCTATCCTCTATAATATCGTATCCTCTATCATATCCTTTCCTCTTCCCTATAATATCATCTATCCTATCCTATCCTCTATCTTATCCTATCCTCTATCCTATCCTATCATCTATCCTATCCAATCCTCTATTCTACCTGATCCACTATCATATCCTATTCTCTATCCTATCCTATCCTCTATCCTATCTTATCCTCTATCTTATCCTATCCTCTATCCTATCCTATCATCTATCCTATCCTATCTTCTATCCTATCCTATCCTCTATCATATCCTATCATCTATCCTATCCTATCCTCTATCCTATCCTATGCTCTATCCTATCCTATCCTCTATCCTATCCTATCCTCTATCCTATCCTATCCTCTATCCTATCCTATCATCTATCGTATCCTATCCTCTATCCTATCCTATCCTCTATCCTATCCTATCCTCTATCCTATCCTATCCTCTATCCTATCCTATCCTCTATCCTATCCTATCCTCTATCCTATCCTATCCTCTATCCTATCCTATCCTCTATCCTATCCTATCCTCTATCCTATCCTATCCTCTATCCTATCCTATCCTCTATCATATCCTATCCTCTATCCTATCCTATCCTCTATCCTATCCTATCCTCTATCCTATCCTATCCTCTATCCTATCCTATCCTCTATCCTATCCTATCCTCTATCCTATCATATCCTCTATCCTATCCTATCCTCTATCCTATCCTATCCTCTATCCTATCCTATCCTCTACAATATCGTATCCTCTATCATATCCTTTCCTCTTTTCCTATAATATCATCTATCCTATCCTATCCTCTATCCTATCCTATCCTCTATCCTATCCTATCCTCTATCCTATCCTATCCTTTATAATATCCTATCCTCTATCCTATCCTATCCTCTATAATATCGTATCCTCTATCATATCCTTTCCTCTTCCCTATAATATCATCTATCCTATCCTATCCTCTATCTTATCCTATCCTCTATCCTATCCTATCATCTATCCTATCCAATCCTCTATTCTATCTGATCCACTATCATATCCTATCCTCTATCCTATCCTATCCTCTATCCTATCCTATCCTCTATCATATCCTATCCTCTATCATATCCTATCCTATATCCTATCCTATCCTCTATCCTATCCTATCGTATCCTCTATCGTATCCTATCCTCTATCCCATCCTATCGTATCCTCTATCGTATCCTATCCTCTATACTATCCTATCCTCTATACTATCCTATCCTCTATCCTATCCTATCCTCTATCCTATCTTATCCTCTATCTTATCCTATCCTCTATCCTATCCTATACTCTATCCTATCCTATCCTTTATTCTATCCAATCCCCTATCCTATCCTCTATCCGATCCTATCCTCTATCCTATCCTATCCTCTATCCTATCCTATCCTCTATCTTATCCTATCCTCTATCCTATCCTATCATCTATCCTATCCTATCCTCTATCCTATCCTATCCTCTATCATATCCTATCCTCTATCATATCCTATCCTATATCCTATCCTTTCCTCTATCCTATCCTGTCGTATCCTCTATCGTATCCTATCCTCTATCCTATCCTATCGTATCCTCTATCGTATCCTATCCTCTATACTATCCTATCCTCTATACTATCCTATCCTCTATCCTATCCTATCCTCTATCCTATCCTATCCTCTATCCTATCCTATCCTTTATAATATCCTATCCTCTATCCTATCCTATCCTCTATAATATCGTATCCTCTATCATATCCTTTCCTCTTCCCTATAATATCATCTATCCTATCCTATCCTCTATCTTATCCTATCCTCTATCCTATCCTATCATCTATCCTATCCAATCCTCTATTCTACCTGATCCACTATCATATCCTATCCTCTATCCTATCCTATCCTCTATCCTATCTTATCCTCTATCTTATCCTATCCTCTATCCTATCCTATCATCTATCCTATCCTATCTTCTATCCTATCCTATCCTCTATCATATCCTATCATCTATCCTATCCTATCCTCTATCCTATCCTATGCTCTATCCTATCCTATCCTCTATCCTATCCTATCCTCTATCCTATCCTATCATCTATCGTATCCTATCCTCTATCCTATCCTATCCTCTATCCTATCCTATCCTCTATCCTATCCTATCCTCTATCCTATCCTATCCTCTATCCTATCCTATCCTCTATCCTATCCTATCCTCTATCCTATCCTATCCTCTATCCTATCCTATCCTCTATCCTATCCTATCCTCTATCCTATCCTATCCTCTATCATATCCTATCCTCTATCCTATCCTATCCTCTATCCTATCCTATCCTCTATCCTATCCTATCCTCTATCCTATCCTATCCTCTATCCTATCCTATCCTCTATCCTATCATATCCTCTATCCTATCCTATCCTCTATCCTATCCTATCCTCTATCCTATCCTATCCTCTACAATATCGTATCCTCTATCATATCCTTTCCTCTTTTCCTATAATATCATCTATCCTATCCTATCCTCTATCTTATCCTATCCTCTATCTTATCCTATCCTCTATCTTATCCTATCCTCTTTCCTATCCTATCATCTATCCTATCCTATCCTCTATCCTATCCTATCCTCTATCCTATCCTATCCTCTATCCTATCCTATCCTCTATCCTATCCTATCCTCTATCATATCCTATCCTCTATCCTATCCTATCCTCTATCCTATCTTATCCTCTATCTTATCCTATCCTCTATCCTATCCTATCGTCTATCCTATCCTATCCTCTATCCTATCCTATCGTATCCTCTATCGTATCCTATCCTCTATCCTATCCTATCCTCTCTCCTATCCAATCCCCTATCCTATTCTCTATCCGATCCTCTCCTCTATCTTATCCTATCCTCTATCCTATCCTATCATCTATCCTATCCTATCCTCTATCCTATCCTATCCTCTATCATATCCTATCCTCTATCCTATCCTCTATCCTATCCTATCCTTTATTCTATCCAATCCCCTATCCTATCCTCTAGCCGATCCTATCCTCTATCCTATCCTATCCTCTATCCTATCCTATCCTCTATCATATCCTATCCTCTATCATATCCTATCCTCCATCCTATCCAATCCTCTATCCTATCCTATCCTCTATCCTATCCTATCGTATCCTCTATCCTATCCTATCCTATCCTCTATCCTATCCTATCCTCTATCCTATCCTCTACTCTATCCTATCTTATCCTCTATCTTATCATATCCTCTATCCTATCCTCTATCCTATCCTATCCTTTATTCTATCCAATCCCCTATCCTATCCTCTATCCGATCCTATCCTCTATCCTATCCTATCCTCTATCCTATCCTATCCTCTATCTTATCCTATCCTCTATCCTATCCTATCATCTATCCTATCCTATCCTCTATCCTATCCTATCCTCTATCATATCCTATCCTCTATCATATCCTATCCTATATCCTATCCTATCCACTATCCTATCCTATCGTATCCTCTATCGTATCCTATCCTCTATCCTATCCTATCGTATCCTGTATCGTATCCTATCCTCTATACTATCCTATCCTCTATACTATCCTATCCTCTATCCTATCCTATCCTCTATCCTATCCTATCCTCTATCCTATCCTATCCTTTATAATATCCTATCCTCTATCCTATCCTATCCTCTATAATATCGTATCCTCTATCATATCCTTTCCTCTTCCCTATAATATCATCTATCCTATCCTATCCTCTATCTTATCCTATCCTCTATCCTATCCTATCATCTATCCTATCCAATCCTCTATTCTATCTGATCCACTATCATATCCTATCCTCTATCCTATCCTATCCTCTATCCTATCCTATCCTCTATCATATCCTATCCTCTATCATATCCTATCCTATATCCTATCCTATCCTCTATCCTATCCTATCGTATCCTCTATCGTATCCTATCCTCTATCCCATCCTATCGTATCCTCTATCGTATCCTATCCTCTATACTATCTTATCCTCTATACTATCCTATCCTCTATCCTATCCTATCCTCTATCCTATCTTATCCTCTATCTTATCCTATCCTCTATCCTATCCTATACTCTATCCTATCTTATCCTCTATCTTATCCTATACTCTATCCTATCCTCTATCCTATCCTATCCTTTATTCTATCCAATCCCCTATCCTATCCTCTATCCGATCCTATCCTCTATCCTATCCTATCCTCTATCCTATCCTATCCTCTATCTTATCCTATCCTCTATCCTATCCTATCATCTATCCTATCCTATCCTCTATCCTATCCTATCCTCTATCATATCCTATCCACTATCATATCCTATCCTATATCCTATCCTATCCTCTATCCTATCCTATCGTATCCTCTATCGTATCCTATCCTCTATCCTATCCTATCGTATCCTCTATCGTATCCTATCCTCTATACTATCCTATCCTCTATACTATCCTATCCTCTATCCTATCCTATCCTCTATCCTATCCTATCCTCTATCCTATCCTATCCTTTATAATATCCTATCCTCTATCCTCTCCTATCCTCTATAATATCGTATCCTCTATCATATCCTTTCCTCTTCCCTCTAATATCATCTATCCTATCCTATCCTCTATCTTATCCTATCCTCTATCCTATCCTATCATCTATCCTATCCAATCCTCTATTCTATCTGATCCACTATCATATCCTATCCTCTATCCTATCCTATCCTCTATCCTATCCTATCCTCTATCTTATCCTATCCTCTATCATATCCTATCCTCTATCCTATCCTATCCTCTATCCTATCTTATCCTCTATCTTATCCTATCCTCTATCCTATCCTATCATCTATCCTATCCTATCTTCTATCCTATCCTATCCTCTATCATATCCTATCCTCTATCCTATCCTATCCTCTATCCTATCCTATGCTCTATCCTATCCTATCCTCTATCCTATCCTATCCTCTATCCTATCCTATCATCTATCCTATCCTATCCTCTATCCTATCCTATCCTCTATCCTATCCTATCCTCTATCCTACCCTATCCTCTATCCTATCCTATCCTCTATCCTATCCTATCCTCTATCCTATCCTATCCTCTATCCTATCCTATCCTCTATCCTATCCTATCCTCTATCCTATCCTATCGTCTATCCTATCCTATCCTCTATCCTATCCTATCGTATCCTCTATCGTATCCTATCATCTATCCTATCCTATCCTCTCTCCTATCCAATCCCCTATCCTATTCTCTATCCGATCCTCTCCTCTATCTTATCCTATCCTCTATCCTATCCTATCATCTATCCTATCCTATCCTCTATCCTATCCTATCCTCTATCATATCCTATCCTCTATCCTATCCTCTGTCCTATCCTATCCTTTATTCTATCCAATCCCCTATCCTATCCTCTAGCCGATCCTATCCTCTATCCTATCCTATCCTCTATCCTATCCTATCCACTATCATATCCTATCCTCTATCATATCCTATCCTCCATCCTATCCAATCCTCTATCCTATCCTATCCTCTATCCTATCCTATCCTTTATAATATCCTATCCTCTATCCTCTCCTATCCTCTATAATATCGTATCCTCTATCATATCCTTTCCTCTTCCCTCTAATATCATCTATCCTATCCTATCCTCTATCTTATCCTATCCTCTATCCTATCCTATCATCTATCCTATCCAATCCTCTATTCTATCTGATCCACTATCATATCCTATCCTCTATCCTATCCTATCCTCTATCCTATCCTATCCTCTATCTTATCCTATCCTCTATCATATCCTATCCTCTATCCTATCCTATCCTCTATCCTATCTTATCCTCTATCTTATCCTATCCTCTATCCTATCCTATCCTCTATCCTATCCTATGCTCTATCCTATCCTATCCTCTATCCTATCCTATCCTCTATCCTATCCTATCATCTATCCTATCCTATCCTCTATCCTATCCTATCCTCTATCCTATCCTATCCTCTATCCTACCCTATCCTCTATCCTATCCTATCCTCTATCCTATCCTATCCTCTATCCTATCCTATCCTCTATCCTATCCTATCCTCTATCCTATCCTATCCTCTATCCTATCCTATCGTCTATCCTATCCTATCCTCTATCCTATCCTATCGTATCCTCTATCGTATCCTATCATCTATCCTATCCTATCCTCTCTCCTATCCAATCCCCTATCCTATTCTCTATCCGATCCTCTCCTCTATCTTATCCTATCCTCTATCCTATCCTATCATCTATCCTATCCTATCCTCTATCCTATCCTATCCTCTATCATATCCTATCCTCTATCCTATCCTCTGTCCTATCCTATCCTTTATTCTATCCAATCCCCTATCCTATCCTCTAGCCGATCCTATCCTCTATCCTATCCTATCCTCTATCCTATCCTATCCACTATCATATCCTATCCTCTATCATATCCTATCCTCCATCCTATCCAATCCTCTATCCTATCCTATCCTCTATCCTATCCTATCGTATCCTCTATCCTATCCTATCCTATCCTCTATCCTATCCTATCCTCTATCCTATCCTCTACTCTATCCTATCTTATCCTCTATCTTATCATATCCTCTAACCTATCCTCTATCCTATCCTATCCTTTATTCTATCCAATCCAGTATCCTATCCTCTATCCTATCCTATCCTCTATCCTATCCTATCCTCTATCTTATCCTATCCTCTATCCTATCCTATCATCTATCCTATCCTATCCTCTATCCTATCCTATCCTCTATCATATCCTATCCTCTATCATATCCTATCCTATATCCTATCCTATCCACTATCCTATCCTATCGTATCCTCTATCGTATCCTATCCTCTATCCTATCCTATCGTATCCTGTATCGTATCCTATCCTCTATACTATCCTATCCTCTATACTATCCTGTCCTCTATCCTATCCTATCCTCTATCCTATCCTATCCTCTATCCTATCCTATCCTTTATAATAACCTATCCTCTATCCTGTCCTATCCTCTATAATATCGTATCCTCTATCATATCCTTTCCTCTTCCCTATAATATCATCTATCCTATCCTATCCTCTATCTTATCCTATCCTCTATCCTATCCTATCATCTATCCTATCCAATCCTCTATTCTATCTGATCCACTATCATATCCTATCCCCTATCCTATCCTATCCTCTATCCTATCCTATCCTCTATCATATCCTATCCTCTATCATATCCTATCCTATATCCTATCCTATCCTCTATCCTATCGTATCGTATCCTCTATCGTATCCTATCCTCTATCCCATCCTATCGTATCCTCTATCGTATCCTATCCTCTATACTATCCTATCCTCTATACTATCCTATCCTCTATCCTATCCTATCCTCTATCCTATCTTATCCTCTATCTTATCCTATCCTCTATCCTATCCTATACTCTATCCTATCTTATCCTCTATCTTATCCTATACTCTATCCTATCCTCTATCCTATCCTATCCTTTATTCTATCCGATCCCCTATCCTATCCTCTATCCGATCCTATCCTCTATCCTACCCTATCCTCTATCCTATCCTATCCTCTATCTTATCCTATCCTCTATCCTAACCTATCATCTATCCTATCCTATCCTCTATCCTATCCTATCCTCTATCATATCCTATCCTCTATCATATCCTATCCTATATCCTATCCTATCCTCTATCCTATCCTATCGTATCCTCTATCGTATCCTATCCTCTATCCTATCCTATCGTATCCTCTATCGTATCCCATCCTCTATACTATCCTATCCTCTATACTATCCTATCCTCTATCCTATCCTATCCTCTATCCTATCCTATCATCTATCCTACCCTATCCTTTATAATATCCTATCCTCTATCCTATCCTATCCTCTATAATATCGTATCCTCTATCATATCCTTTCCTCTTCCCTATAATATCATCTATCCTATCCTATCCTCTATCTTATCCTATCCTCTATCCTATCCTATCATCTATCCTATCCAATCCTCTATTCTATCTGATCCACTATCATATCCTATCCTCTATCCTATCCTATCCTCTATCCTATCCTATCCTCTATCCTATCCTATCCTCTATCATATCCTATCCTCTATCCTATCCTATCCTCTATCCTATCTTATCCTCTATCTTATCCTATCCTCTATCCTATCCTATCATCTATCCTATCCTATCTTCTATCCTATCCTATCCTCTATCATATCCTATCCTCTATCCTATCCTATGCTCTATCCTATCCTATCCTCTATCCTATCCTATCCTCTATCCTATCCTATCATCTATCCTATCCTATCCTCTATCCTATCCTTTCCTCTTTCCTATAATATCATCTATCCTATCCTATCCTCTATCTTATCCTATCCTCTATCTTATCCTATCCTCTTTCCTATCCTATCATCTATCCTATCCTATCCTCTATCCTATCCTATCCTCTATCCTATCCTATCCTCTATCCTATCCTATCCTCTATCCTATCCTATCCTCTATCCTATCCTATCCTCTATCATATCCTATCCTCTATCCTATCCTATCCTCTATCCTATCTTATCCTCCATCTTATCCTATCCTCTATCCGATCCTCTCCTCTATCTTATCCTATCCTCTATCCTATCCTATCATCTATCCTATCCTATCCTCTATCCTATCCTATCCTCTATCATATCCTATCCTCTATCCTATCCTATACTCTATCCTATCTTATCCTCTATCTTATCCTATCCTCTATCCTATCCTCTATCCTATCCTATCCTTTATTCTATCCAATCCCCTATCCTATCCTCTAGCCGATCCTATGCTCTATTATATCCTATCCTCTATCCTATCCTCTATCCTATCCTATCATCTATCCTATCCTATCCTCTATCCTATCCTATCCTCTATCCTATCCTATCCTATCCTATCCTCTATCCTATCCTATCCTCTATCATATCCTATCCTCTATCATATCCTATCCTCCATCCTATCCAATCCTCTATCCTATCCTATCCTCTATCCTATCCTATCGTATCCTCTATCCTATCCTATCCTATCCTCTATCCTATCCTATCCTCTATCCTATCCTATACTCTATCCTATCTTATCCTCTATCTTATCCTATCCTCTATCCTATCCTATCCTTTATTCTATCCAATCCCCTATCCTATCCTCTATCCGATCCTATCCTCTATCCTATCCTATCCTCTATCCTATCCTATCCTCTATCTTATCCTATCCTCTATCCTATCCTATCATCTATCCTATCCTATCCTCTATCCTATCCTATCCTCTATCATATCCTATCCTCTATCATATCATATCCTATATCCTATCCTATCCTCTATCCTATCCTATGGTATCCTCTATCGTATCCTATCCTCTATCCTATCCTATCGTATCCTCTATCGTATCCTATCCTCTATACTATCCTATCCTCTATACTATCCTATCCTCTATCATATCCTATCCTCTATCCTATCGTATCCTCTATCCTATCCTATCGTATCCTCTATCGTATCCTATCCTCTATACTATCCTATCCTCTATACTATCCTATCCTCTATCCTATCCAATCCTCTATCCTATCCTATCCTCTATCCTATCCTATCCTTTATAATATCCTATCCTCTATCCTATCCTATCCTCTATAATATCGTATCCTCTATCATATCCTTTCCTCTTCCCTATAATATCATCTATCCTATCCTATCCTCTATCTTATCCTATCCTCTATCCTATCCTATCATCTATCCTATCCAATCCTCTATTCTATCTGATCCACTATCATATCCTATCCTCTATCCTATCCTATCCTCTATCCTATCCTATCCTCTATCATATCCTATCCTCTATCATATCCTATCCTATCCTCTATCTTATCCTATCCTCTATCCTATCCTATCCTCTATCCTATCCTATCCTCTATCCTATCCTATCCTTTATAATATCCTATCCTCTATCCTATCCTATCCTCTATAATATCGTATCCTCTATCATATCCTTTCCTCTTCCCTATAATATCATCTATCCTATCCTATCCTCTATCTTATCCTATCCTCTATCCTATCCTATCATCTATCCTATCCAATCCTCTATTCTATCTGATCCACTATCATATCCTATCCTCTATCCTATCCTATCCTCTATCCTATCCTATCCTCTATCATATCCTATCCTCTATCATATCCTATCCTATATCCTATCCTATCCTCTATCCTATCCTATCGTATCCTCTATCGTATCCTATCCTCTATCCTATCCTATCGTATCCTCTATCGTATCCTATCCTCTATACTATCCTATCCTCTATACTATCCTATCCTCTATCCTATCCTATCCTCTATCCTATCTTATCCTCTATCTTATCCTATCCTCTATCCTATCCTATACTCTATCCTATCTTATCCTCTATCTTATCCTATACTCTATCCTATCCTCTATCCTGTCCTATCCTTTATTCTATCCAATCCCCTATCCTATCCTCTATCCGATCCTATCCTCTATCCTATCCTATCCTCTATCCTATCCTATCCTCTATCTTATCCTATCCACTATCCTATCCTATCATCTATCCTATCCTATCCTCTATCCTATCCTATCCTCTATCATATCCTATCCTCTATCATATCCTATCCTATATCCTATCCTATCCTCTATACTATCCTATCGTATCCTCTATCGTATCCTATCCTCTATACTATCCTATCCTCTATCCTATCCTATCCTCTATACTATCCTATCCTCTATCCTATCCTATCCTCTATCCTATCCTATCCTCTATCCTATCCTATCCTTTATAATATCCTATCCTCTATCCTATCCTATCCTCTATAATATCGTATCCTCTATCATATCCTTTCCTCTTCCCTATAATATCATCTATCCTATCCTATCCTCTATCTTATCCTATCCTCTATCCTATCCTATCATCTATCCTATCCAATCCTCTATTCTATCTGATCCACTATCATATCCTATCCTCTATCCTATCCTATCCTCTATCCTATCCTATCCTCTATCATATCCTATCCTCTATCATATCCTATCCTATATCCTATCCTATCCTCTATCCTATCGTATCGTATCCTCTATCGTATCCTATCCTCTATCCCATCCTATCGTATCCTCTATCGTATCCTATCCTCTATACTATCCTATCCTCTATACTATCCTATCCTCTATCCTATCCTATCCTCTATCCTATCTTATCCTCTATGTTATCCTATCCTCTATCCTATCCTATACTCTATCCTATCTTATCCTCTATCTTATCCTATACTCTATCCTATCCTCTATCCTATCCTATCCTTTATTCTATCCGATCCCCTATCCTATCCTCTTTCCGATCCTATCCTCTATCCTACCCTATCCTCTATCCTATCCTATCCTCTATCTTATCCTATCCTCTATCCTATCCTATCATCTATCCTATCCAATCCTCTATTCTATCTGATCCACTATCATATCCTATCCTCTATCCTATCCTATCCTCTATCCTATCCTATCCTCTATCCTATCCTATCCTTTATAATATCCTATCCTCTATCCTATCCTATCCTCTATAATATCGTATCCTCTATCATATCCTTTCCTCTTCCCTATAATATCATCTATCCTATCCTATCCTCTATCTTATCCTATCCTCTATCCTATCCTATCATCTATCCTATCCAATCCTCTATTCTATCTGATCCACTATCATATCCTATCCTCTATCTTATCCTATCCTCTATCCTATCCTATCATCTATCCTATCCTATCTTCTATCCTATCCTATCCTCTATCATATCCTATCCTCTATCCTATCCTATGCTCTATCCTATCCTATCCTCTATCCTATCCTATCCTCTATCCTATCCTATCATCTAACCTATCCTATCCTCTATCCTATCCTTTCCTCTTTCCTATAATATCATCTATCCTATCCTATCCTCTATCTTATCCTATCCTCTATCTTATCCTATCCTCTTTCCTATCCTATCATCTATCCTATCCTATCCTCTATCCTATCCTATCCTCTATCCTATCCTATCCTCTATCCTATCCTATCCTCTATCCTATCCTATCCTCTATCCTATCCTATCCTCTATCATATCCTATCCTCTATCCTATCCTATCCTCTATCCTATCTTATCCTCCATCTTATCCTATCCTCTATCCGATCCTCTCCTCTATCTTATCCTATCCTCTATCCTATCCTATCATCTATCCTATCCTATCCTCTATCCTATCCTATCCTCTATCATATCCTATCCTCTATCCTATCCTATACTCTATCCTATCTTATCCTCTATCTTATCCTATCCTCTATCCTATCCTCTATCCTATCCTATCCTTTATTCTATCCAATCCCCTATCCTATCCTCTAGCCGATCCTATGCTCTATCCTATCCTATCCTCTATCCTATCCTCTATCCTATCCTATCATCTATCCTATCCTATCCTCTATCCTATCCTATCCTCTATCCTATCCTATCCTATCCTATCCTCTATCCTATCCTATCCTCTATCATATCCTATCCTCTATCATATCCTATCCTCCATCCTATCCAATCCTCTATCCTATCCTATCCTCTATCCTATCCTATCGTATCCTCTATCCTATCCTATCCTATCCTCTATCCTATCCTATCCTCTATCCTATCCTATACTCTATCCTATCTTATCCTCTATCTTATCCTATCCTCTATCCTATCCTATCCTTTATTCTATCCAATCCCCTATCCTATCCTCTATCCGATCCTATCCTCTATCCTATCCTATCCTCTATCCTATCCTATCCTCTATCTTATCCTATCCTCTATCCTATCCTATCATCTATCCTATCCTATCCTCTATCCTATCCTATCCTCTATCATATCCTATCCTCTATCATATCATATCCTATATCCTATCCTATCCTCTATCCTATCCTATGGTATCCTCTATCGTATCCTATCCTCTATCCTATCCTATCGTATCCTCTATCGTATCCTATCCTCTATACTATCCTATCCTCTATACTATCCTATCCTCTATCATATCCTATCCTCTATCCTATCGTATCCTCTATCCTATCCTATCGTATCCTCTATCGTATCCTATCCTCTATACTATCCTATCCTCTATACTATCCTATCCTCTATCCTATCCAATCCTCTATCCTATCCTATCCTCTATCCTATCCTATCCTTTATAATATCCTATCCTCTATCCTATCCTATCCTCTATAATATCGTATCCTCTATCATATCCTTTCCTCTTCCCTATAATATCATCTATCCTATCCTATCCTCTATCTTATCCTATCCTCTATCCTATCCTATCATCTATCCTATCCAATCCTCTATTCTATCTGATCCACTATCATATCCTATCCTCTATCCTATCCTATCCTCTATCCTATCCTATCCTCTATCATATCCTATCCTCTATCATATCCTATCCTATCCTCTATCTTATCCTATCCTCTATCCTATCCTATCCTCTATCCTATCCTATCCTCTATCCTATCCTATCCTTTATAATATCCTATCCTCTATCCTATCCTATCCTCTATAATATCGTATCCTCTATCATATCCTTTCCTCTTCCCTATAATATCATCTATCCTATCCTATCCTCTATCTTATCCTATCCTCTATCCTATCCTATCATCTATCCTATCCAATCCTCTATTCTATCTGATCCACTATCATATCCTATCCTCTATCCTATCCTATCCTCTATCCTATCCTATCCTCTATCATATCCTATCCTCTATCATATCCTATCCTATATCCTATCCTATCCTCTATCCTATCCTATCGTATCCTCTATCGTATCCTATCCTCTATCCTATCCTATCGTATCCTCTATCGTATCCTATCCTCTATACTATCCTATCCTCTATACTATCCTATCCTCTATCCTATCCTATCCTCTATCCTATCTTATCCTCTATCTTATCCTATCCTCTATCCTATCCTATACTCTATCCTATCTTATCCTCTATCTTATCCTATACTCTATCCTATCCTCTATCCTGTCCTATCCTTTATTCTATCCAATCCCCTATCCTATCCTCTATCCGATCCTATCCTCTATCCTATCCTATCCTCTATCCTATCCTATCCTCTATCTTATCCTATCCACTATCCTATCCTATCATCTATCCTATCCTATCCTCTATCCTATCCTATCCTCTATCATATCCTATCCTCTATCATATCCTATCCTATATCCTATCCTATCCTCTATACTATCCTATCGTATCCTCTATCGTATCCTATCCTCTATACTATCCTATCCTCTATCCTATCCTATCCTCTATACTATCCTATCCTCTATCCTATCCTATCCTCTATCCTATCCTATCCTCTATCCTATCCTATCCTTTATAATATCCTATCCTCTATCCTATCCTATCCTCTATAATATCGTATCCTCTATCATATCCTTTCCTCTTCCCTATAATATCATCTATCCTATCCTATCCTCTATCTTATCCTATCCTCTATCCTATCCTATCATCTATCCTATCCAATCCTCTATTCTATCTGATCCACTATCATATCCTATCCTCTATCCTATCCTATCCTCTATCCTATCCTATCCTCTATCATATCCTATCCTCTATCATATCCTATCCTATATCCTATCCTATCCTCTATCCTATCGTATCGTATCCTCTATCGTATCCTATCCTCTATCCCATCCTATCGTATCCTCTATCGTATCCTATCCTCTATACTATCCTATCCTCTATACTATCCTATCCTCTATCCTATCCTATCCTCTATCCTATCTTATCCTCTATGTTATCCTATCCTCTATCCTATCCTATACTCTATCCTATCTTATCCTCTATCTTATCCTATACTCTATCCTATCCTCTATCCTATCCTATCCTTTATTCTATCCGATCCCCTATCCTATCCTCTTTCCGATCCTATCCTCTATCCTACCCTATCCTCTATCCTATCCTATCCTCTATCTTATCCTATCCTCTATCCTATCCTATCATCTATCCTATCCAATCCTCTATTCTATCTGATCCACTATCATATCCTATCCTCTATCCTATCCTATCCTCTATCCTATCCTATCCTCTATCCTATCCTATCCTCTATCATATCCTATCCTCTATCCTATCCTATCCTCTATCCTATCTTATCCTCTATCTTATCCTATCCTCTATCCTATCCTATCATCTATCCTATCCTATCTTCTATCCTATCCTATCCTCTATCATATCCTATCCTCTATCCTATCCTATCCTCTATCCTATCCTATGCTCTATCCTATCCTATCCTCTATCCTATCCTATCCTCTATCCTATCCTATCCTCTATCCTATCCTATCCTCTATCCTATCCTATCCTCTATCATATCCTATCCTCTATCCTATCCTATCCTCTATCCTATCTTATCCTCTATCTTATCCTATCCTCTATCCTATCCTATCATCTATCCTATCCTATCTTCTATCCTATCCTATCCTCTATCATATCCTATCCTCTATCCTATCCTATCCTCTATCCTATCCTATGCTCTATCCTATCCTATCCTCTATCCTATCCTATCCTCTATCCTATCCTATCATCTATCCTATCCTATCCTCTATCCTATCCTTTCCTCTTTCCTATAATATCATCTATCCTATCCTATCCTCTATCTTATCCTATCCTCTATCTTATCCTATCCTCTTTCCTATCCTATCATCTATCCTATCCTATCCTCTATCCTATCCTATCCTCTATCCTATCCTATCCTCTATCCTATCCTATCCTCTATCCTATCCTATCCTCTATCCTATCCTATCCTCTATCATATCCTATCCTCTATCCTATCCTATCCTCTATCCTATCTTATCCTCCATCTTATCCTATCCTCTATCCGATCCTCTCCTCTATCTTATCCTATCCTCTATCCTATCCTATCATCTATCCTATCCTATCCTCTATCCTATCCTATCCTCTATCATATCCTATCCTCTATCCTATCCTATACTCTATCCTATCTTATCCTCTATCTTATCCTATCCTCTATCCTATCCTCTATCCTATCCTATCCTTTATTCTATCCAATCCCCTATCCTATCCTCTAGCCGATCCTATGCTCTATCCTATCCTATCCTCTATCCTATCCTCTATCCTATCCTATCATCTATCCTATCCTATCCTCTATCCTATCCTATCCTCTATCCTATCCTATCCTATCCTATCCTCTATCCTATCCTATCCTCTATCATATCCTATCCTCTATCATATCCTATCCTCCATCCTATCCAATCCTCTATCCTATCCTATCCTCTATCCTATCCTATCGTATCCTCTATCCTATCCTATCCTATCCTCTATCCTATCCTATCCTCTATCCTATCCTATACTCTATCCTATCTTATCCTCTATCTTATCCTATCCTCTATCCTATCCTATCCTTTATTCTATCCAATCCCCTATCCTATCCTCTATCCGATCCTATCCTCTATCCTATCCTATCCTCTATCCTATCCTATCCTCTATCTTATCCTATCCTCTATCCTATCCTATCATCTATCCTATCCTATCCTCTATCCTATCCTATCCTCTATCATATCCTATCCTCTATCATATCATATCCTATATCCTATCCTATCCTCTATCCTATCCTATCGTATCCTCTATCGTATCCTATCCTCTATCCTATCCTATCGTATCCTCTATCGTATCCTATCCTCTATACTATCCTATCCTCTATACTATCCTATCCTCTATCATATCCTATCCTCTATCCTATCGTATCCTCTATCCTATCCTATCGTATCCTCTATCGTATCCTATCCTCTATACTATCCTATCCTCTATACTATCCTATCCTCTATCCTATCCAATCCTCTATCCTATCCTATCCTCTATCCTATCCTATCCTTTATAATATCCTATCCTCTATCCTATCCTATCCTCTATAATATCGTATCCTCTATCATATCCTTTCCTCTTCCCTATAATATCATCTATCCTATCCTATCCTCTATCTTATCCTATCCTCTATCCTATCCTATCATCTATCCTATCCAATCCTCTATTCTATCTGATCCACTATCATATCCTATCCTCTATCCTATCCTATCCTCTATCCTATCCTATCCTCTATCATATCCTATCCTCTATCATATCCTATCCTATCCTCTATCTTATCCTATCCTCTATCCTATCCTATCCTCTATCCTATCCTATCCTCTATCCTATCCTATCCTTTATAATATCCTATCCTCTATCCTATCCTATCCTCTATAATATCGTATCCTCTATCATATCCTTTCCTCTTCCCTATAATATCATCTATCCTATCCTATCCTCTATCTTATCCTATCCTCTATCCTATCCTATCATCTATCCTATCCAATCCTCTATTCTATCTGATCCACTATCATATCCTATCCTCTATCCTATCCTATCCTCTATCCTATCCTATCCTCTATCATATCCTATCCTCTATCATATCCTATCCTATATCCTATCCTATCCTCTATCCTATCCTATCGTATCCTCTATCGTATACTATCCTCTATCCTATCCTATCGTATCCTCTATCGTATCCTATCCTCTATACTATCCTATCCTCTATACTATCCTATCCTCTATCCTATCCTATCCTCTATCCTATCTTATCCTCTATCTTATCCTATCCTCTATCCTATCCTATACTCTATCCTATCTTATCCTCTATCTTATCCTATACTCTATCCTATCCTCTATCCTGTCCTATCCTTTATTCTATCCAATCCCCTATCCTATCCTCTATCCGATCCTATCCTCTATCCTATCCTATCCTCTATCCTATCCTATCCTCTATCTTATCCTATCCACTATCCTATCCTATCATCTATCCTATCCTATCCTCTATCCTATCCTATCCTCTATCATATCCTATCCTCTATCATATCCTATCCTATATCCTATCCTATCCTCTATACTATCCTATCGTATCCTCTATCGTATCCTATCCTCTATACTATCCTATCCTCTATCCTATCCTATCCTCTATACTATCCTATCCTCTATCCTATCCTATCCTCTATCCTATCCTATCCTCTATCCTATCCTATCCTTTATAATATCCTATCCTCTATCCTATCCTATCCTCTATAATATCGTATCCTCTATCATATCCTTTCCTCTTCCCTATAATATCATCTATCCTATCCTATCCTCTATCTTATCCTATCCTCTATCCTATCCTATCATCTATCCTATCCAATCCTCTATTCTATCTGATCCACTATCATATCCTATCCTCTATCCTATCCTATCCTCTATCCTATCCTATCCTCTATCATATCCTATCCTCTATCATATCCTATCCTATATCCTATCCTATCCTCTATCCTATCGTATCGTATCCTCTATCGTATCCTATCCTCTATCCCATCCTATCGTATCCTCTATCGTATCCTATCCTCTATACTATCCTATCCTCTATACTATCCTATCCTCTATCCTATCCTATCCTCTATCCTATCTTATCCTCTATCTTATCCTATCCTCTATCCTATCCTATACTCTATCCTATCTTATCCTCTATCTTATCCTATACTCTATCCTATCCTCTATCCTATCCTATCCTTTATTCTATCCGATCCCCTATCCTATCCTCTTTCCGATCCTATCCTCTATCCTACCCTATCCTCTATCCTATCCTATCCTCTATCTTATCCTATCCTCTATCCTATCCTATCCTCTATCCTATCCTATCCTCTATCCTATCCTATCCTCTATCATATCCTATCCTCTATCCTATCCTATCCTCTATCCTATCTTATCCTCTATCTTATCCTATCCTCTATCCTATCCTATCATCTATCCTATCCTATCTTCTATCCTATCCTATCCTCTATCATATCCTATCCTCTATCCTATCCTATCCTCTATCCTATCCTATGCTCTATCCTATCCTATCCTCTATCCTATCCTATCCTCTATCCTATCCTATCATCTATCCTATCCTATCCTCTATCCTATCCTTTCCTCTTTCCTATAATATCATCTATCCTATCCTATCCTCTATCTTATCCTATCCTCTATCTTATCCTATCCTCTTTCCTATCCTATCATCTATCCTATCCTATCCTCTATCCTATCCTATCCTCTATCCTATCCTATCCTCTATCCTATCCTATCCTCTATCCTATCCTATCCTCTATCCTATCCTATCCTCTATCATATCCTATCCTCTATCCTATCCTATCCTCTATCCTATCTTATCCTCCATCTTATCCTATCCTCTATCCGATCCTCTCCTCTATCTTATCCTATCCTCTATCCTATCCTATCATCTATCCTATCCTATCCTCTATCCTATCCTATCCTCTATCATATCCTATCCTCTATCCTATCCTATACTCTATCCTATCTTATCCTCTATCTTATCCTATCCTCTATCCTATCCTCTATCCTATCCTATCCTTTATTCTATCCAATCCCCTATCCTATCCTCTAGCCGATCCTATGCTCTATCCTATCCTATCCTCTATCCTATCCTCTATCCTATCCTATCATCTATCCTATCCTATCCTCTATCCTATCCTATCCTCTATCCTATCCTATCCTATCCTATCCTCTATCCTATCCTATCCTCTATCATATCCTATCCTCTATCATATCCTATCCTCCATCCTATCCAATCCTCTATCCTATCCTATCCTCTATCCTATCCTATCGTATCCTCTATCCTATCCTATCCTATCCTCTATCCTATCCTATCCTCTATCCTATCCTATACTCTATCCTATCTTATCCTCTATCTTATCCTATCCTCTATCCTATCCTATCCTTTATTCTATCCAATCCCCTATCCTATCCTCTATCCGATCCTATCCTCTATCCTATCCTATCCTCTATCCTATCCTATCCTCTATCTTATCCTATCCTCTATCCTATCCTATCATCTATCCTATCCTATCCTCTATCCTATCCTATCCTCTATCATATCCTATCCTCTATCATATCATATCCTATATCCTATCCTATCCTCTATCCTATCCTATCGTATCCTCTATCGTATCCTATCCTCTATCCTATCCTATCGTATCCTCTATCGTATCCTATCCTCTATACTATCCTATCCTCTATACTATCCTATCCTCTATCATATCCTATCCTCTATCCTATCGTATCCTCTATCCTATCCTATCGTATCCTCTATCGTATCCTATCCTCTATACTATCCTATCCTCTATACTATCCTATCCTCTATCCTATCCAATCCTCTATCCTATCCTATCCTCTATCCTATCCTATCCTTTATAATATCCTATCCTCTATCCTATCCTATCCTCTATAATATCGTATCCTCTATCATATCCTTTCCTCTTCCCTATAATATCATCTATCCTATCCTATCCTCTATCTTATCCTATCCTCTATCCTATCCTATCATCTATCCTATCCAATCCTCTATTCTATCTGATCCACTATCATATCCTATCCTCTATCCTATCCTATCCTCTATCCTATCCTATCCTCTATCATATCCTATCCTCTATCATATCCTATCCTATCCTCTATCTTATCCTATCCTCTATCCTATCCTATCCTCTATCCTATCCTATCCTCTATCCTATCCTATCCTTTATAATATCCTATCCTCTATCCTATCCTATCCTCTATAATATCGTATCCTCTATCATATCCTTTCCTCTTCCCTATAATATCATCTATCCTATCCTATCCTCTATCTTATCCTATCCTCTATCCTATCCTATCATCTATCCTATCCAATCCTCTATTCTATCTGATCCACTATCATATCCTATCCTCTATCCTATCCTATCCTCTATCCTATCCTATCCTCTATCATATCCTATCCTCTATCATATCCTATCCTATATCCTATCCTATCCTCTATCCTATCCTATCGTATCCTCTATCGTATACTATCCTCTATCCTATCCTATCGTATCCTCTATCGTATCCTATCCTCTATACTATCCTATCCTCTATACTATCCTATCCTCTATCCTATCCTATCCTCTATCCTATCTTATCCTCTATCTTATCCTATCCTCTATCCTATCCTATACTCTATCCTATCTTATCCTCTATCTTATCCTATACTCTATCCTATCCTCTATCCTGTCCTATCCTTTATTCTATCCAATCCCCTATCCTATCCTCTATCCGATCCTATCCTCTATCCTATCCTATCCTCTATCCTATCCTATCCTCTATCTTATCCTATCCACTATCCTATCCTATCATCTATCCTATCCTATCCTCTATCCTATCCTATCCTCTATCATATCCTATCCTCTATCATATCCTATCCTATATCCTATCCTATCCTCTATACTATCCTATCGTATCCTCTATCGTATCCTATCCTCTATACTATCCTATCCTCTATCCTATCCTATCCTCTATACTATCCTATCCTCTATCCTATCCTATCCTCTATCCTATCCTATCCTCTATCCTATCCTATCCTTTATAATATCCTATCCTCTATCCTATCCTATCCTCTATAATATCGTATCCTCTATCATATCCTTTCCTCTTCCCTATAATATCATCTATCCTATCCTATCCTCTATCTTATCCTATCCTCTATCCTATCCTATCATCTATCCTATCCAATCCTCTATTCTATCTGATCCACTATCATATCCTATCCTCTATCCTATCCTATCCTCTATCCTATCCTATCCTCTATCATATCCTATCCTCTATCATATCCTATCCTATATCCTATCCTATCCTCTATCCTATCGTATCGTATCCTCTATCGTATCCTATCCTCTATCCCATCCTATCGTATCCTCTATCGTATCCTATCCTCTATACTATCCTATCCTCTATACTATCCTATCCTCTATCCTATCCTATCCTCTATCCTATCTTATCCTCTATCTTATCCTATCCTCTATCCTATCCTATACTCTATCCTATCTTATCCTCTATCTTATCCTATACTCTATCCTATCCTCTATCCTATCCTATCCTTTATTCTATCCGATCCCCTATCCTATCCTCTTTCCGATCCTATCCTCTATCCTACCCTATCCTCTATCCTATCCTATCCTCTATCTTATCCTATCCTCTATCCTATCCTATCATCTATCCTATCCAATCCTCTATTCTATCTGATCCACTATCATATCCTATCCTCTATCCTATCCTATCCTCTATCCTATCCTATCCTCTATCCTATCCTATCCTCTATCATATCCTATCCTCTATCCTATCCTATCCTCTATCCTATCTTATCCTCTATCATATCCTATCCTCTATCCTATCCTATCCTTTATTCTATCCAATCCCCTATCCTATCCTCTAGCCGATCCTATGCTCTATCCTATCCTATACTCTATCCTATCTTATCCTCTATCTTATCCTATCCTCTATCCTATCCTATCCTTTATTCTATCCAATCCCCTATCCTATCCTCTATCCGATCCTATCCTCTATCCTATCCTATCCTCTATCCTATCCTATCCTCTATCTTATCCTATCCTCTATCCTATCCTATCATCTATCCTATCCTATCCTCTATCCTATCCTATCCTCTATCATATCCTATCCTCTATCATATCATATCCTATATCCTATCCTATCCTCTATCCTATCCTATCGTATCCTCTATCGTATCCTATCCTCTATCCTATCCTATCGTATCCTCTATCGTATCCTATCCTCTATACTATCCTATCCTCTATACTATCCTATCCTCTATCATATCCTATCCTCTATCCTATCGTATCCTCTATCCTATCCTATCGTATCCTCTATCGTATCCTATCCTCTATACTATCCTATCCTCTATACTATCCTATCCTCTATCCTATCCAATCCTCTATCCTATCCTATCCTCTATCATATCCTATCCTTTATAATATCCTATCCTCTATCCTATCCTATCCTCTATAATATCGTATCCTCTATCATATCCTTTCCTCTTCCCTATAATATCATCTATCCTATCCTATCCTCTATCTTATCCTATCCTCTATCCTATCCTATCATCTATCCTATCCAATCCTCTATTCTATCTGATCCACTATCATATCCTATCCTCTATCCTATCCTATCCTCTATCCTATCCTATCCTCTATCATATCCTATCCTCTATCATATCCTATCCTATCCTCTATCTTATCCTATCCTCTATCCTATCCTATCCTCTATCCTATCCTATCCTCTATCCTATCCTATCCTTTATAATATCCTATCCTCTATCCTATCCTATCCTCTATAATATCGTATCCTCTATCATATCCTTTCCTCTTCCCTATAATATCATCTATCCTATCCTATCCTCTATCTTATCCTATCCTCTATCCTATCCTATCATCTATCCTATCCAATCCTCTATTCTATCTGATCCACTATCATATCCTATCCTCTATCCTATCCTATCCTCTATCCTATCCTATCCTCTATCATATCCTATCCTCTATCATATCCTATCCTATATCCTATCCTATCCTCTATCCTATCCTATCGTATCCTCTATCGTATACTATCCTCTATCCTATCCTATCGTATCCTCTATCGTATCCTATCCTCTATACTATCCTATCCTCTATACTATCCTATCCTCTATCCTATCCTATCCTCTATCCTATCTTATCCTCTATCTTATCCTATCCTCTATCCTATCCTATACTCTATCCTATCTTATCCTCTATCTTATCCTATACTCTATCCTATCCTCTATCCTGTCCTATCCTTTATTCTATCCAATCCCCTATCCTATCCTCTATCCGATCCTATCCTCTATCCTATCCTATCCTCTATCCTATCCTATCCTCTATCTTATCCTATCCACTATCCTATCCTATCATCTATCCTATCCTATCCTCTATCCTATCCTATCCTCTATCATATCCTATCCTCTATCATATCCTATCCTATATCCTATCCTATCCTCTATACTATCCTATCGTATCCTCTATCGTATCCTATCCTCTATACTATCCTATCCTCTATCCTATCCTATCCTCTATACTATCCTATCCTCTATCCTATCCTATCCTCTATCCTATCCTATCCTCTATCCTATCCTATCCTTTATAATATCCTATCCTCTATCCTATCCTATCCTCTATAATATCGTATCCTCTATCATATCCTTTCCTCTTCCCTATAATATCATCTATCCTATCCTATCCTCTATCTTATCCTATCCTCTATCCTATCCTATCATCTATCCTATCCAATCCTCTATTCTATCTGATCCACTATCATATCCTATCCTCTATCCTATCCTATCCTCTATCCTATCCTATCCTCTATCATATCCTATCCTCTATCATATCCTATCCTATATCCTATCCTATCCTCTATCCTATCGTATCGTATCCTCTATCGTATCCTATCCTCTATCCCATCCTATCGTATCCTCTATCGTATCCTATCCTCTATACTATCCTATCCTCTATACTATCCTATCCTCTATCCTATCCTATCCTCTATCCTATCTTATCCTCTATCTTATCCTATCCTCTATCCTATCCTATACTCTATCCTATCTTATCCTCTATCTTATCCTATACTCTATCCTATCCTCTATCCTATCCTATCCTTTATTCTATCCGATCCCCTATCCTATCCTCTTTCCGATCCTATCCTCTATCCTACCCTATCCTCTATCCTGTCCTATCCTCTATCTTATCCTATCCTCTATCCTATCCTATCATCTATCCTATCCAATCCTCTATTCTATCTGATCCACTATCATATCCTATCCTCTATCCTATCCTATCCTCTATCCTATCCTATCCTCTATCCTATCCTATCCTCTATCATATCCTATCCTCTATCCTATCCTATCCTCTATCCTATCTTATCCTCTATCATATCCTATCCTCTATCCTATCCTATCCTCTATCCTATCCTATCCTCTATCATATCCTATCCTCTATCATATCCTATCCTATATCCTATCCTATCCTCTATCCTATCCTATCGTATCCTCTATCGTATCCTATCCTCTATCCTATCCTATCGTATCCTCTATCGTATCCTATCCTCTATACTATCCTATCCTCTATACTATCCTATCCTCTATCCTATCCCATCCTCTATCCTATCTTATCCTCTATCTTATCCTATCCTCTATCCTATCCTATACTCTATCCTATCTTATCCTCTATCTTATCCTATACTCTATCCTATCCTCTATCCTGTCCTATCCTTTATTCTATCCAATCCCCTATCCTATCCTCTATCCGATCCTATCCTCTATCCTATCCTATCCTCTATCCTATCCTATCCTCTATCTTATCCTATCCACTATCCTATTGTATCATCTATCCTATCCTATCCTCTATCCTATCCTATCCTCTATCATATCCTATCCTCTATCATATCCTATCCTATATCCTATCCTATCCTCTATACTATCCTATCGTATCCTCTATCGTATCCTATCCTCTATACTATCCTATCCTCTATCCTATCCTATCCTCTATACTATCCTATCCTCTATCCTATCCTATCCTCTATCCTATCCTATCCTCTATCCTATCCTATCCTTTATAATATCCTATCCTCTATCCTATCCTATCCTCTATAATATCGTATCCTCTATCATATCCTTTCCTCTTCCCTATTATATCATCTATCCTATCCTATCCTCTATCTTATCCTATCCTCTATCCTATCCTATCATCTATCCTATCCAATCCTCTATTCTATCTGATCCACTATCATATCCTATCCTCTATCCTATCCTATCCTCTATCCTATCCTATCCTCTATCCTATCCTATCATCTATCCTATCCAATCCTCTATTCTATCTGATCCACTATCATATCCTATCCTCTATCCTATCCTATCCTCTATCCTATCCTATCCTCTATCCTATCCTATCCTCTATCATATCCTATCCTCTATCCTATCCTATCCTCTATCCTATCTTATCCTCTATCATATCCTATCCTCTATCCTATCCTATCCTCTATCCTATCCTATCCTCTATCATATCCTATCCTCTATCATATCCTATCCTATATCCTATCCTATCCTCTATCCTATCCTATCGTATCCTCTATCGTATCCTATCCTCTATCCTATCCTATCGTATCCTCTATCGTATCCTATCCTCTATACTATCCTATCCTCTATACTATCCTATCCTCTATCCTATCCCATCCTCTATCCTATCTTATCCTCTATCTTATCCTATCCTCTATCCTATCCTATACTCTATCCTATCTTATCCTCTATCTTATCCTATACTCTATCCTATCCTCTATCCTGTCCTATCCTTTATTCTATCCAATCCCCTATCCTATCCTCTATCCGATCCTATCCTCTATCCTATCCTATCCTCTATCCTATCCTATCCTCTATCTTATCCTATCCACTATCCTATTGTATCATCTATCCTATCCTATCCTCTATCCTATCCTATCCTCTATCATATCCTATCCTCTATCATATCCTATCCTATATCCTATCCTATCCTCTATACTATCCTATCGTATCCTCTATCGTATCCTATCCTCTATACTATCCTATCCTCTATCCTATCCTATCCTCTATACTATCCTATCCTCTATCCTATCCTATCCTCTATCCTATCCTATCCTCTATCCTATCCTATCCTTTATAATATCCTATCCTCTATCCTATCCTATCCTCTATAATATCGTATCCTCTATCATATCCTTTCCTCTTCCCTATAATATCATCTATCCTATCCTATCCTCTATCTTATCCTATCCTCTATCCTATCCTATCATCTATCCTATCCAATCCTCTATTCTATCTGATCCACTATCATATCCTATCCTCTATCCTATCCTATCCTCTATCCTATCCTATCCTCTATCATATCCTATCCTCTATCATATCCTATCCTATATCCTATCCTATCCTCTATCCTATCGTATCGTATCCTCTATCGTATCCTATCCTCTATCCCATCCTATCGTATCCTCTATCGTATCCTATCCTCTATACTATCCTATCCTCTATACTATCCTATCCTCTATCCTATCCTATCCTCTATCCTATCTTATCCTCTATCTTATCCTATCCTCTATCCTATCCTATACTCTATCCTATCTTATCCTCTATCTTATCCTATACTCTATCCTATCCTCTATCCTATCCTATCCTTTATTCTATCCGATCCCCTATCCTATCCTCTTTCCGATCCTATCCTCTATCCTACCCTATCCTCTATCCTATCCTATCCTCTATCTTATCCTATCCTCTATCCTATCCTATCATCTATCCTATCCAATCCTCTATTCTATCTGATCCACTATCATATCCTATCCTCTATCCTATCCTATCCTCTATCCTATCCTATCCTCTATCCTATCCTATCCTCTATCATATCCTATCCTCTATCCTATCCTATCCTCTATCCTATCTTATCCTCTATCCTATCCTATCCTCTATCATATCCTATCCTCTATCCTATCCTATCCTCTATCCTATCCTATGCTCTATCCTATCCTATCCTCTATCCTATCCTATCCTCTATCCTATCCTATCATCTATCCTATCCTATCCTCTATCCTATCCTATCCTCTATCCTATCCTATCCTCTATCCTATCCTATCCTCTACAATATCGTATCCTCTATCATATCCTTTCCTCTTTCCTATAATATCATCTATCCTATCCTATCCTCTATCTTATCCTATCCTCTATCTTATCCTATCCTCTTTCCTATCCTATCATCTATCCTATCCTATCCTCTATCCTATCCTATCCTCTATCCTATCCTATCCTCTATCCTATCCTATCCTCTATCCTATCCTATCCTCTATCCTATCCTATCCTCTATCATATCCTATCCTCTATCCTATCCTATCCTCTATCCTATCTTATCCTCCATCTTATCCTATCCTCTATCCGATCCTCTCCTCTATCTTATCCTATCCTCTATCCTATCCTATCATCTATCCTATCCTATCCTCTATCCTATCCTATCCTCTATCATATCCTATCCTCTATCCTATCCTATACTCTATCCTATCTTATCCTCTATCTTATCCTATCCTCTATCCTATCCTCTATCCTATCCTATCCTTTATTCTATCCAATCCCCTATCCTATCCTCTAGCCGATCCTATGCTCTATCCTATCCTATCCTCTATCCTATCCTCTATCCTATCCTATCATCTATCCTATCCTATCCTCTATCCTATCCTATCCTCTATCCTATCCTATCCTATCCTATCCTCTATCCTATCCTATCCTCTATCATATCCTATCCTCTATCATATCCTATCCTCCATCCTATCCAATCCTCTATCCTATCCTATCCTCTATCCTATCCTATCGTATCCTCTATCCTATCCTATCCTATCCTCTATCCTATCCTATCCTCTATCCTATCCTATACTCTATCCTATCTTATCCTCTATCTTATCCTATCCTCTATCCTATCCTATCCTCTATCCTATCCTATCCTCTATCTTATCCTATCCTCTATCCTATCCTATCATCTATCCTATCCTATCCTCTATCCTATCCTATCCTCTATCATATCCTATCCTCTATCATATCATATCCTATATCCTATCCTATCCTCTATCGTATCCTATCCTCTATCCTATCCTATCGTATCCTCTATCGTATCCTATCCTCTATACTATCCTATCCTCTATACTATCCTATCCTCTATCATATCCTCTCCTCTATCCTATCGTATCCTCTATCCTATCCTATCGTATCCTCTATCGTATCCTATCCTCTATACTATCCTATCCTCTATACTATCCTATCCTCTATCCTATCCAATCCTCTATCCTATCCTATCCTCTATCCTATCCTATCCTTTATAATATCCTATCCTCTATCCTATCCTATCCTCTATAATATCGTATCCTCTATCATATCCTTTCCTCTTCCCTATAATATCATCTATCCTATCCTATCCTCTATCTTATCCTATCCTCTATCCTATCCTATCATCTATCCTATCCAATCCTCTATTCTATCTGATCCACTATCATATCCTATCCTCTATCCTATCCTATCCTCTATCCTATCCTATCCTCTATCATATCCTATCCTCTATCATATCCTATCCTATCCTCTATCTTATCCTATCCTCTATCCTATCCTATCCTCTATCCTATCCTATCCTCTATCCTATCCTATCCTTTATAATATCCTATCCTCTATCCTATCCTATCCTCTATAATATCGTATCCTCTATCATATCCTTTCCTCTTCCCTATAATATCATCTATCCTATCCTATCCTCTATCTTATCCTATCCTCTATCCTATCCTATCATCTATCCTATCCAATCCTCTATTCTATCTGATCCACTATCATATCCTATCCTCTATCCTATCCTATCCTCTATCATATCCTATCCTCTATCATATCCTATCCTATATCCTATCCTATCCTCTATCCTATCCTATCGTATCCTCTATCGTATCCTATCCTCTATCCTATCCTATCGTATCCTCTATCGTATCCTATCCTCTATACTATCCTATCCTCTATACTATCCTATCCTCTATCCTATCCTATCCTCTATCCTATCTTATCCTCTATCTTATCCTATCCTCTATCCTATCCTATACTCTATCCTATCTTATCCTCTATCTTATCCTATACTCTATCCTATCCTCTATCCTATCCTATCCTTTATTCTATCCAATCCCCTATCCTCTATCCGATCCTATCCTCTATCCTATCCTATCCTCTATCCTATCCTATCCTCTATCTTATCCTATCCACTATCCTATCCTATCATCTATCATCTATCCTATCCTCTATCCTATCCTATCCTCTACCATATCCTATCCTCTATCATATCCTATCCTATATCCTATCCTATCCTCTATACTATCCTATCGTATCCTCTATCCTATCCTATCCTCTATCCTATCCTATCCTCTATCATATCCTATCCTCTATCATATCATATCCTATATCCTATCCTATCCTCTATCCTATCCTATCGTATCCTCTATCGTATCCTATCCTCTATCCTATCCTATCGTATCCTCTATCGTATCCTATCCTCTATACTATCCTATCCTCTATACTATCCTATCCTCTATCATATCCTATCCTCTATCCTATCGTATCCTCTATCCTATCCTATCGTATCCTGTATCGTATCCTATCCTCTATACTATCCTATCCTCTATACTATCCTATCCTCTATCCTATCCAATCCTCTATCCTATCCTATCCTCTATCCTATCCTATCCTTTATAATATCCTATCCTCTATCCTATCCTATCCTCTATAATATCGTATCCTCTATCATATCCTTTCCTCTTCCCTATAATATCATCTATCCTATCCTATCCTCTATCCTATCCTATCCTCTATAATATCCTATCCTCTATCCTATCCTATCCTCTATCCTATCCTATCCTCTATCCTATCCTATCCTCTATCCTATCCTATCCTCTACAATATCGTATCCTCTATCATATCCTTTCCTCTTTCCTATAATATCATCTATCCTATCCTATCCTCTATCATATCCTATCCTCTATCATATCCTATCCTATATCCTATCCTATCCTCTATACTATCCTATCGTATCCTCTATCGTATCCTATCCTCTATACTATCCTATCCTCTATCCTATCCTATCCTCTATACTATCCTATCCTCTATCCTATCCTATCCTCTATCCTATCCTATCCTCTATCCTATCCTATCCTTTATAATATCCTATCCTCTATCCTATCCTATCCTCTATAATATCGTATCCTCTATCATATCCTTTCCTCTTCCCTATAATATCATCTATCCTATCCTATCCTCTATCTTATCCTATCCTCTATCCTATCCTATCATCTATCCTATCCAATCCTCTATTCTATCTGATCCACTATCATATCCTATCCTCTATCCTATCCTATCCTCTATCCTATCCTATCCTCTATCATATCCTATCCTCTATCATATCCTATCCTATATCCTATCCTATCCTCTATCCTATCGTATCGTATCCTCTATCGTATCCTATCCTCTATCCCATCCTATCGTATCCTCTATCGTATCCTATCCTCTATACTATCCTATCCTCTATACTATCCTATCCTCTATCCTATCCTATCCTCTATCCTATCTTATCCTCTATCTTATCCTATCCTCTATCCTATCCTATACTCTATCCTATCTTATCCTCTATCTTATCCTATACTCTATCCTATCCTCTATCCTATCCTATCCTTTATTCTATCCGATCCCCTATCCTATCCTCTTTCCGATCCTATCCTCTATCCTACCCTATCCTCTATCCTATCCTATCCTCTATCTTATCCTATCCTCTATCCTATCCTATCATCTATCCTATCCAATCCTCTATTCTATCTGATCCACTATCATATCCTATCCTCTATCCTATCCTATCCTCTATCCTATCCTATCCTCTATCCTATCCTATCCTCTATCATATCCTATCCTCTATCCTATCCTATCCTCTATCCTATCTTATCCTCTATCATATCCTATCCTCTATCCTATCCTATCCTCTATCCTATCCTATCCTCTATCATATCCTATCCTCTATCATATCCTATCCTATATCTTATCCTATCCTCTATCCTATCCTATCGTATCCTCTATCGTATCCTATCCTCTATCCTATCCTATCGTATCCTCTATCGTATCCTATCCTCTATACTATCCTATCCTCTATACTATCCTATCCTCTATCCTATCCCATCCTCTATCCTATCTTATCCTCTATCTTATCCTATCCTCTATCCTATCCTATACTCTATCCTATCTTATCCTCTATCTTATCCTATACTCTATCCTATCCTCTATCCTGTCCTATCCTTTATTCTATCCAATCCCCTATCCTATCCTCTATCCGATCCTATCCTCTATCCTATCCTATCCTCTATCCTATCCTATCCTCTATCTTATCCTATCCACTATCCTATTGTATCATCTATCCTATCCTATCCTCTATCCTATCCTATCCTCTATCATATCCTATCCTCTATCATATCCTATCCTATATCCTATCCTATCCTCTATACTATCCTATCGTATCCTCTATCGTATCCTATCCTCTATACTATCCTATCCTCTATCCTATCCTATCCTCTATACTATCCTATCCTCTATCCTATCCTATCCTCTATCCTATCCTATCCTCTATCCTATCCTATCCTTTATAATATCCTATCCTCTATCCTATCCTATCCTCTATAATATCGTATCCTCTATCATATCCTTTCCTCTTCCCTATAATATCATCTATCCTATCCTATCCTCTATCTTATCCTATCCTCTATCCTATCCTATCATCTATCCTATCCAATCCTCTATTCTATCTGATCCACTATCATATCCTATCCTCTATCCTATCCTATCCTCTATCCTATCCTATCCTCTATCATATCCTATCCTCTATCATATCCTATCCTATATCCTATCCTATCCTCTATCCTATCGTATCGTATCCTCTATCGTATCCTATCCTCTATCCCATCCTATCGTATCCTCTATCGTATCCTATCCTCTATACTATCCTATCCTCTATACTATCCTATCCTCTATCCTATCCTATCCTCTATCCTATCTTATCCTCTATCTTATCCTATCCTCTATCCTATCCTATACTCTATCCTATCTTATCCTCTATCTTATCCTATACTCTATCCTATCCTCTATCCTATCCTATCCTTTATTCTATCCGATCCCCTATCCTATCCTCTTTCCGATCCTATCCTCTATCCTACCCTATCCTCTATCCTATCCTATCCTCTATCTTATCCTATCCTCTATCCTATCCTATCATCTATCCTATCCAATCCTCTATTCTATCTGATCCACTATCATATCCTATCCTCTATCCTAACCTATCCTCTATCCTATCCTATCCTCTATCCTATCCTATCCTCTATCATATCCTATCCTCTATCCTATCCTATCCTCTATCCTATCTTATCCTCTATCCTATCCTATCCTCTATCATATCCTATCCTCTATCCTATCCTATCCTCTATCCTATCCTATGCTCTATCCTATCCTATCCTCTATCCTATCCTATCCTCTATCCTATCCTATCATCTATCCTACCCTATCCTCTATCCTATCCTATCCTCTATCCTATCCTATCCTCTATCCTATCCTATCCTCTATCCTATCCTATCCTCTACAATATCGTATCCTCTATCATATCCTTTCCTCTTTCCTATAATATCATCTATCCTATCCTATCCTCTATCTTATCCTATCCTCTATCTTATCCTATCCTCTTTCCTATCCTATCATCTATCCTATCCTATCCTCTATCCTATCCTATCCTCTATCCTATCCTATCCTCTATCCTATCCTATCCTCTATCCTATCCTATCCTCTATCCTATCCTATCCTCTATCATATCCTATCCTCTATCCTATCCTATCCTCTATCCTATCTTATCCTCCATCTTATCCTATCCTCTATCCGATCCTCTCCTCTATCTTATCCTATCCTCTATCCTATCCTATCATCTATCCTATCCTATCCTCTATCCTATCCTATCCTCTATCATATCCTATCCTCTATCCTATCCTATACTCTATCCTATCTTATCCTCTATCTTATCCTATCCTCTATCCTATCCTCTATCCTATCCTATCCTTTATTCTATCCAATCCCCTATCCTATCCTCTAGCCGATCCTATGCTCTATCCTATCCTATCCTCTATCCTATCCTCTATCCTATCCTATCATCTATCCTATCCTATCCTCTATCCTATCCTATCCTCTATCCTATCCTATCCTATCCTATCCTCTATCCTATCCTATCCTCTATCATATCCTATCCTCTATCATATCCTATCCTCCATCCTATCCAATCCTCTATCCTATCCTATCCTCTATCCTATCCTATCGTATCCTCTATCCTATCCTATCCTATCCTCTATCCTATCCTATCCTCTATCCTATCCTATACTCTATCCTATCTTATCCTCTATCTTATCCTATCCTCTATCCTATCCTATCCTCTATCCTATCCTATCCTCTATCTTATCCTATCCTCTATCCTATCCTATCATCTATCCTATCCTATCCTCTATCCTATCCTATCCTCTATCATATCCTATCCTCTATCATATCATATCCTATATCCTATCCTATCCTCTATCCTATCCTATCGTATCCTCTATCGTATCCTATCCTCTATCCTATCCTATCGTATCCTCTATCGTATCCTATCCTCTATACTATCCTATCCTCTATACTATCCTATCCTCTATCATATCCTATCCTCTATCCTATCGTATCCTCTATCCTATCCTATCGTATCCTCTATCGTATCCTATCCTCTATACTATCCTATCCTCTATACTATCCTATCCTCTATCCTATCCAATCCTCTATCCTATCCTATCCTCTATCCTATCCTATCCTTTATAATATCCTATCCTCTATCCTATCCTATCCTCTATAATATCGTATCCTCTATCATATCCTTTCCTCTTCCCTATAATATCATCTATCCTATCCTATCCTCTATCTTATCCTATCCTCTATCCTATCCTATCATCTATCCTATCCAATCCTCTATTCTATCTGATCCACTATCATATCCTATCCTCTATCCTATCCTATCCTCTATCCTATCCTATCCTCTATCATATCCTATCCTCTATCATATCCTATCCTATCCTCTATCTTATCCTATCCTCTATCCTATCCTATCCTCTATCCTATCCTATCCTCTATCCTATCCTATCCTTTATAATATCCTATCCTCTATCCTATCCTATCCTCTATAATATCGTATCCTCTATCATATCCTTTCCTCTTCCCTATAATATCATCTATCCTATCCTATCCTCTATCTTATCCTATCCTCTATCCTATCCTATCATCTATCCTATCCAATCCTCTATTCTATCTGATCCACTATCATATCCTATCCTCTATCCTATCCTATCCTCTATCATATCCTATCCTCTATCATATCCTATCCTATATCCTATCCTATCCTCTATCCTATCCTATCGTATCCTCTATCGTATCCTATCCTCTATCCTATCCTATCGTATCCTCTATCGTATCCTATCCTCTATACTATCCTATCCTCTATACTATCCTATCCTCTATCCTATCCTATCCTCTATCCTATCTTATCCTCTATCTTGTCCTATCCTCTATCCTATCCTATCATCTATCCTATCCTATCCTCTATCCTATCCTATCCTCTACCATATCCTATCCTCTATCATATCCTATCCTATATCCTATCCTATCCTCTATACTATCCTATCGTATCCTCTATCCTATCCTATCCTCTATCCTATCCTATCCTCTATCATATCCTATCCTCTATCATATCATATCCTATATCCTATCCTATCCTCTATCCTATCCTATCGTATCCTCTATCGTATCCTATCCTCTATCCTATCCTATCGTATCCTCTATCGTATCCTATCCTCTATACTATCCTATCCTCTATACTATCCTATCCTCTATCATATCCTATCCTCTATCCTATCGTATCCTCTATCCTATCCTATCGTATCCTCTATCGTATCCTATCCTCTATACTATCCTATCCTCTATACTATCCTATCCTCTATCCTATCCAATCCTCTATCCTATCCTATCCTCTATCCTATCCTATCCTTTATAATATCCTATCCTCTATCCTATCCTATCCTCTATAATATCGTATCCTCTATCATATCCTTTCCTCTTCCCTATAATATCATCTATCCTATCCTATCCTCTATCCTATCCTATCCTCTATAATATCCTATCCTCTATCCTATCCTATCCTCTATCCTATCCTATCCTCTATCCTATCCTATCCTCTATCCTATCCTATCCTCTATCCTATCCTATCCTCTATCCTATCCTATCCTCTACAATATCGTATCCTCTATCATATCCTTTCCTCTTTCCTATAATATCATCTATCCTATCCTATCCTCTATCTTATCCGATCCTCTATCTTATCCTATCCTCTTTCATATCCTATCATCTATCCTATCCTATCCTCTATCCTATCCTATCCTCTATCCTATCCTATCCTCTATCTTATCCTATCCTCTATCCTATCCTATCATCTATCCTATCCTATCCTCTATCCTATCCTATCCTCTATCATATCCTATCCTCTATCCTATCCTATACTCTATCCTATCTTATCCTCTATCTTATCCTATCCTCTATCCTATCCTCTATCCTATCCTATCCTTTATTCTATCCAATCCCCTATCCTATCCTCTAGCCGATCCTATGCTCTATCCTATCCTATCCTCTATCCTATCCTCTATCCTATCCTATCATCTATCCTATCCTATCCTCTATCCTATCCTATCCTCTATCCTATCCTATCCTATCCTATCCTCTATCCTATCCTATCCTCTATCATATCCTATCCTCTATCATATCCTATCCTCCATCCTATCCAATCCTCTATCCTATCCTATCCTCTATCCTATCCTATCGTATCCTCTATCCTATCCTATCCTATCCTCTATCCTATCCTATCCTCTATCCTATCCTATACTCTATCCTATCTTATCCTCTATCTTATCCTATCCTCTATCCTATCCTATCCTTTATTCTATCCAATCCCCTATCCTATCCTCTATCCGATCCTATCCTCTATCCTATCCTATCCTCTATCCTATCCTATCCTCTATCTTATCCTATCCTCTATCCTATCCTATCATCTATCCTATCCTATCCTCTATCCTATCCTATCCTCTATCATATCCTATCCTCTATCATATCATATCCTATATCCTATCCTATCCTCTATCCTATCCTATCGTATCCTCTATCGTATCCTATCCTCTATCCTATCCTATCGTATCCTCTATCGTATCCTATCCTCTATACTATCCTATCCTCTATACTATCCTATCCTCTATCATATCCTATCCTCTATCCTATCGTATCCTCTATCCTATCCTATCGTATCCTCTATCGTATCCTATCCTCTATACTATCCTATCCTCTATACTATCCTATCCTCTATCCTATCCAATCCTCTATCCTATCCTATCCTCTATCCTATCCTATCCTTTATAATATCCTATCCTCTATCCTATCCTATCCTCTATAATATCGTATCCTCTATCATATCCTTTCCTCTTCCCTATAATATCATCTATCCTATCCTATCCTCTATCTTATCCTATCCTCTATCCTATCCTATCATCTATCCTATCCAATCCTCTATTCTATCTGATCCACTATCATATCCTATCCTCTATCCTATCCTATCCTCTATCCTATCCTATCCTCTATCATATCCTATCCTCTATCATATCCTATCCTATCCTCTATCTTATCCTATCCTCTATCCTATCCTATCCTCTATCCTATCCTATCCTCTATCCTATCCTATCCTTTATAATATCCTATCCTCTATCCTATCCTATCCTCTATAATATCGTATCCTCTATCATATCCTTTCCTCTTCCCTATAATATCATCTATCCTATCCTATCCTCTATCTTATCCTATCCTCTATCCTATCCTATCATCTATCCTATCCAATCCTCTATTCTATCTGATCCACTATCATATCCTATCCTCTATCCTATCCTATCCTCTATCATATCCTATCCTCTATCATATCCTATCCTATATCCTATCCTATCCTCTATCCTATCCTATCGTATCCTCTATCGTATCCTATCCTCTATCCTATCCTATCGTATCCTCTATCGTATCCTATCCTCTATACTATCCTATCCTCTATACTATCCTATCCTCTATCATATCCTATCCTCTATCCTATCGTATCCTCTATCCTATCCTATCGTATCCTCTATCGTATCCTATCCTCTATCCTATCCTATCGTATCCTCTATCGTATCCTATCCTCTATACTATCCTATCCTCTATACTATCCTATCCTCTATCATATCCTATCCTCTATCCTATCGTATCCTCTATCCTATCCTATCGTATCCTCTATCGTATCCTATCCTCTATACTATCCTATCCTCTATACTATCCTATCCTCTATCCTATCCAATCCTCTATCCTATCCTATCCTCTATCCTATCCTATCCTTTATAATATCCTATCCTCTATCCTATCCTATCCTCTATAATATCGTATCCTCTATCATATCCTTTCCTCTTCCCTATAATATCATCTATCCTATCCTATCCTCTATCCTATCCTATCCTCTATAATATCCTATCCTCTATCCTATCCTATCCTCTATCCTATCCTATCCTCTATCCTATCCTATCCTCTATCCTATCCTATCCTCTACAATATCGTATCCTCTATCATATCCTTTCCTCTTTCCTATAATATCATCTATCCTATCCTATCCTCTATCTTATCCGATCCTCTATCTTATCCTATCCTCTTTCCTATCCTATCATCTATCCTATCCTATCCTCTATCCTATCCTATCCTCTATCCTATCCTATCCTCTATCCTATCCTATCCTCTATCCTATCCTATCCTCTATCCTATCCTATCCTCTATCCTATCCTATCCTCTATCCTATCCTATCCTCTATCCTATCCTATCCTCTATAATATCCTATCCTCTATCCTATCCTATCCTCTATCCTATCCTATCCTCTATCCTATCCTATCCTCTATCCTATCCTATCCTCTACAATATCGTATCCTCTATCATATCCTTTCCTCTTTCCTATAATATCATCTATCCTATCCTATCCTCTATCTTATCCGATCCTCTATCTTATCCTATCCTCTTTCCTATCCTATCATCTATCCTATCCTATCCTCTATCCTATCCTATCCTCTATCCTATCCTATCCTCTATCCTATCCTATCCTCTATCCTATCCTATCCTCTATCCTATCCTATCCTCTATCCTATCCTATCCTCTATCCTATCCTATCCTCTATCCTATCCTATCCTCTATCCTATCCTATCCTCTATCCTATCCTATCCTCTATCCTATCCTATCCTCTATCCTATCCTATCCTCTATCCTATCCTATCCTCTATCCTATCCTATCCTCTATCATATCCTATCCTATATCCTATCCTATCCTCTATCCTATCCTATCGTATCCTCTATAGTATCCTATCCTCTATCCTATCCTATCGTATCCTCTATCGTATCCTATCCTCTATACTATCCTATCCTCTATACTATCCTATCCTCTATCCTATCCTATCCTCTATCTTATCTTATCCTCTATCTTTTCCTATCCTCTATCCTACCCTATACTCTATCCTATCTTATCCTCTATCTTATCCTATACTCTATCCTATCCTCTATCCTATCCTATCCTTTATTCTATCCAATCCCCTATCCTATCCTCTATCCGATCCTATCCTCTATCCTATCCTATCCTCTATCCTATCCTATCCTCTATCCTATCCTATCCTCTATCCTATCATATCATCTATCCTATCCAATCCTCTATTCTATCTGATCCACTATCATATCCTATCCTCAATCCTATCCTATCCTCTATCCTATCCTATCCTCTATCATATCCTATCCTCTATCATATCCTATCCTATATCCTATCCTATCCTCTATCCTATCCTATCGTATCCTCTATCGTATCCTATCCTCTATCCTATCCTATCGTATCCTCTATCGTATCCTATCCTCTATACTATCCTATCCTCTATACTATCCTATCCTCTATCCTATCCTATCCTCTATCTTATCTTATCCTCTATCTTATCCTATCCTCTATCCTACCCTATACTCTATCCTATCTTATCCTCTATCTTATCCTATACTCTATCCTATCCTCTATCCTATCCTATCCTTTATTCTATCCAATCCCCTATCCTATCCTCTATCCGATCCTATCCTCTATCCTATCCTATCCTCTATCCTATCCTATCCTCTATCTTATCCTATCCACTATCCTATCCTATCATCTATCCTATCCTATCCTCTATCCTATCCTATCCTCTATCATATCCTATCCTCTATCATATCCTATCCTATATCCTATCCTATCCTCTATACTATCCTATCGTATCCTCTATCGTATCCTATCCTCTATCCTATCCTATCGTATCCTCTATCGTATCCTATCCTCTATACTATCCTATCCTCTATCCTATCCTATCCTCTATCCTATCCTATCCTCTATCCTATCCTATCCTTTATAATATCCTATCCTCTATCCTATCCTATCCTCTATAATATCGTATCCTCTATCATATCCTTTCCTCTTCCCTATAATATCATCTATCCTATCCTATCCTCTATCTTATCCTATCCTCTTTCCTATCCTATCATCTATCCTATCCTATCCTCTATCCTATCCTATCCTCTATCCTATCCTATCCTCTATCCTATCCTATCCTCTATCCTATCCTATCCTCTATCCTATCCTATCCTCTATCCTATCCTATCCTCTATCCTATCCTATCCTCTATCCTATCCTATCCTCTATCCTATCCTATCCTCTATCCTATCCTATCCTCTATCCTATCCTATCCTCTATCCTATCCTATCCTCTATCCTATCCTATCCTCTATCCTATCCTATCCTCTATCCTATCCTATCCTCTATCCTATCCTATCCTCTATCCTATCCTATCCTCTATCCTATCCTATCCTCTATCCTATCCTATCCTCTATCCTATCCTATCCTCTATCCTATCCTATCCTCTATCCTATCCTATCCTCTATCCTATCCTATCCTCTATCCTATCCTATCCTCTATCCTATCCTATCCTCTATCCTATCCTATCCTCTATCCTATCCTATCCTCTATAGTATCCTATCCTCTATCCTATCCTATCGTATCCTCTATCCTATCGTCTCCTATCCTCTATCCTATCCTATCCTCTATCCTATCCTACACTCTATCCTATCTTATCCTCTATCTTATCCTATCCTCTATCCTATCCTCTATCCTATCCTATCCTTTATTCTATCCAATCCCCTATCCTATCCTCTATCCGATCCTATCCTCTATCCTATCCTATCCTCTATCCTATCCTATCCTCTATCTTATCCTATCCTCTATCCTATCCTATCATCTATCCTATCCTATCCTCTATCCTATCCTATCCTCTATCATATCCTATCCTCTATCATATCCTATCCTATATCCTATCCTATCCTCTATCCTATGCTATCGTATCCTCTATCGTATCCTATCCTCTAACCTATCCTATCGTATCCTCTATCGTATCCTATCCTCTATACTATCCTATCCTCTATACTATCCTATCCTCTATCCTATCCCATCCTCTATCCTATCCTCTATCCTATCCTATCCTCTATCCTATCCAATCCCCTATCCTATCCTCTATCCCATCCTATACTCAATCCTATCCTATACTGTATTATATCGTATCCTCTTTCCTATCCTCTAACATACCGTATCCTCTATCCTATCCTATCCTCTATCCTATCCTATCCTCTATCCTATCCTATCCTCTATCCTATCCTATCCTCTATCCTATCCTATCCTCTATCCTATCCTATCCTCTATCCTATCCTATCGTATCCTCTATCGTATCCTATCCTCTATACTATCCTATCCTCTATACTATCCTATCCTCTATCCTATCCTATCCTCTATCCTATCCTCTATCCTATCCTATCCTTTATTCTATCCAATCCCCTATCCTATCCTGTAGCCGATCCTATCCTCTATCCTATCCTATCCTCTATCCTATCCTATCCTCTATCATATCCTATCCTCTATCATATCCTATCCTCCATCCTATCCAATCCTCTATCCTATCCTATCCTCTATCCTATCCTATCGTATCCTCTATCTTATCGTCTCCTATCCTCTATCCTATCCTATCCTCTATCCTATCCTATCCTCTATCCTATCCAATCCCCTATCCTATCCTCTATCCCATCCTATACTCAATCCTATCCTATACTGTATTATATCGTATCCTCTTTCCGATCCTATCCTCTATCCTATCCTATCCTCTATCCTATCCTATCCTCTATCCTATCCTATCCTCTATCCTATCCTATCCTGTATCCTATCCTATCCTCAATCCTATCCTATCCTCTATCCTATCCTATCCTCTATCCTATCCTATCCTCTATCCTATCCTATACTGTATTATATCCTATCCTCTTTCCTATCCTCTAACATACCGTATTCTCTATCCTATCCTCAATCCTATCCTATCCTGTACCCAATCCTATCCTCTATCCTATCCTATCCTCTATCCTATCCTATCCTCTATCCTATCCTATCCTCTATCCTATCCTATCCTCTATCCTATCCTATCCTCTATCCTATCCTATCCTCTATCCTATCCTATCCTCTATCCAATACTATCCACTATCCTATCCTATCCTATATCCTATCCTATCCTCTATCCTATCCTATCCTCTATCCTATCCCATCCTCTATCCTATCCTCTATCCTAACCTATCCTCTATCCTATCCTATCCTCTACCCTATCATATCCTCTATCCTATCCTATCCTCTATCCTATCCTATCCTCTATCCTATCCTATCCTCTATCCTATCCTATCCTCTATCCTATCCTATCCTGTATCCTATCCTATCCTCAATCCTATCCTATCCTCTATCCTATCCTATCCTCTATCCTATCCTATCCTCTATCCTATCCTATCCTCTATCCTATCATATCTTCTATCCTATCCTATCCTCTATCCTATCCCATCCTCTATCCTATCCTCTATCCTAACCTATCCTCTATCCTATCCTATCCTCTATCCTATCCTATCCTCTATCCTATCCTATCCTCTATCCTATCCTATCCTCTATCCTATCCAATCCCCTATCCTATCCTCTATCCCATCCTATACTCAATCCTATCCTATACTGTATTATATCGTATCCTCTTTCCTATCCTCTAACATACCGTATCCTCTATCCAATCCTATCCTCTATCCTATCCTATCCTCTATCCTATCCTATACTGTATTATATCCTATCCTCTTTCCTATCCTCTAACATACCGTATCCTCTATCCTATCCTCAATCCTATCCTATCCTGTATCCAATCCTATCCTCTATCCTATCCTATCCTCAATCTTATCCTATCCTCTATCCTATCCTATCCTATCCTGTATCCAATCCTATCCTCTATCCTATCCTATCCTCAATCTTATCCTATCCTCTATCCTATCCTATCCTATCCTCTATCCTATCCTATCCTCTATCCTAACCTATCCTCTATCCTATCCTATCCTCTATCCTATCCTATCCTCTATCCTATCCTATCCTCTATCTTATCCTATCCTCTATCCTATCCTATCATCTATCCTATCCTATCCTCTATCCTATCCTATCCTCTATCCTATCCTATCCTCTATCCTATCCTATCCTCTATCCTATCCTATCCTCTATGCTATAATATTCTCTATCCCATCCATTACGTTATTCTATCCTCTATACTATCATCCATCCTATCCTATCCAATATCCTATCCTATCCTCTAACCAATCCTATCCTTTACCCTATCCTATCCTCTATCCTATCCTATTCTGTATACTATCCTATCCTCTATCCTATCCTATCCTCTATCCTATCCTATCCTCTATCCTATCCAATCCCCTATCCTATCCTCTATCCCATCCTATACTCAATCCTATCCTATACTGTATTATATCGTATCCTCTTTCCTATCCTCTAACATACCGTATCCTCTATCCTATCCTATCCTCTATCCCATCCTATCCTTTATCCTATCCTATCCTCAATCCTATCCTATCCTGTATCCAATCCTATCCTCTATCCTATCCTATCCTCTATCCTATCCTATACTGTATTATATCCTATCCTCTTTCCTATCCTCTAACATACCGTATCCTCTATCCTATCCTCAATCCTATCCTATCCTGTATCCAATCCTATCCTCTATCCTATCCTATCCTCAATCTTATCCTATCCTCTATCCTATCCTATCCTATCCTCTATCCTATCCTATCCTCTATCCTAACCTATCCTCTATCCTATCCTATCCTCTATCCTATCCTATCCTCTATCCTATCCTATCCTCTATCTTATCCTATCCTCTATCCTATCCTATCATCTATCCTATCCTATCCTCTATCCTATCCTATCCTCTATCATATCCTATCCTCTATCATATCCTATCCTATATCCTATCCTATCCTCTATCCTATGCTATCGTATCCTCTATCGTATCCTATCCTCTAACCTATCCTATCGTATCCTCTATCGTATCCTATCCTCTATACTATCCTATCCTCTATACTATCCTATCCTCTATCCTATCCCATCCTCTATCCTATCCTCTATCCTATCCTATCCTCTATCCTATCCAATCCCCTATCCTATCCTCTATCCCATCCTATACTCAATCCTATCCTATACTGTATTATATCGTATCCTCTTTCCTATCCTCTAACATACCGTATCCTCTATCCTATCCTATCCTCTATCCTATCCTATCCTCTATCCTATCCTATCCTCTATCCTATCCTATCCTCTATCCTATCCTATCCTCTATCCTATCCTATCCTCTATCCTATCCTATCCTCTATCCTATCCTATCGTATCCTCTATCGTATCCTATCCTCTATACTATCCTATCCTCTATACTATCCTATCCTCTATCCTATCCTATCCTCTATCCTATCCTCTATCCTATCCTATCCTTTATTCTATCCAATCCCCTATCCTATCCTGTAGCCGATCCTATCCTCTATCCTATCCTATCCTCTATCCTATCCTATCCTCTATCATATCCTATCCTCTATCATATCCTATCCTCCATCCTATCCAATCCTCTATCCTATCCTATCCTCTATCCTATCCTATCGTATCCTCTATCTTATCGTCTCCTATCCTCTATCCTATCCTATCCTCTATCCTATCCTATCCTCTATCCTATCCAATCCCCTATCCTATCCTCTATCCCATCCTATACTCAATCCTATCCTATACTGTATTATATCGTATCCTCTTTCCGATCCTCTAACATACCGTATCCTCTATCCTATCCTATCCTCTATCCTATCCTATCCTCTATCCTATCCTATACTGTATTATATCCTATCCTCTTTCCTATCCTCTAACATACCGTATTCTCTATCCTATCCTCAATCCTATCCTATCCTGTACCCAATCCTATCCTCTATCCTATCCTATCCTCAATCTTATCCTATCCTCTATCCTATCCTATCCTCTATCCTATCCTATCCTCTATCCTATCCTATCCTCTATCCTATCCTATCCTCTATCCTATCCTATCCTATCCTCTATCCTATCATATCCTCTATCCTATCCTATCCTCTATCCTATCCCATCCTCTATCCTATCCTCTATCCTAACCTATCCTCTATCCTATCCTATCCTCTACCCTATCATATCCTCTATCCTATCCTATCCTCTATCCTATCCCATCCTCTATCCTATCCTCTATCCTATCCTATCCTCTATCCTATCCTATCCTCTATCCTATCCTATCCTTTATCCTATCCTATCCTCTATCCTATCCTATCCTCTATACTATCCTATCCTCTATCCTATCCTATCCTCTATCATATCCTATCCTCTATCCTATCCTATCCTACCCTCTACCCTATCCTATCCTCTATCCTATCCCATCCTCTATCCTATCCTATCCTCTATCCTATCCTATCCTCTATCCTATTCTATCCTCTATCCTATCCTATCCTCTATCCTATCCTATCCTCTATCCTATCCTATCCTCTATCCTATCCTATCCTCTATCCTATCCTATCCTGTATCCTATCCTATCCTCAATCCTATCCTATCCTCTATCCTATCCTATCCTCTATCCTATCCTATCCTCTATCCTATCCTATCCTCTATCCTATCATATCTTCTATCCTATCCTATCCTCTATCCTATCCCATCCTCTATCCTATCCTCTATCCTAACCTATCCTCTATCCTATCCTATCCTCTATCCTATCCTATCCTCTATCCTATCCTATCCTCTATCCTATCCTATCCTCTATCCTATCCTATCCTCTATCCTATCCTATCCTCTATCCTATCCTATCCTCTATCCTATCCTATCCTCTATCCAATACTATCCACTATCCTATCCTATCCTATATCCTATCCTATCCTCTATCCTATCCTATCCTCTATCCTATCCTATCCTCTATCGTATCCTCTATTCTATCCTATCCTCTATCCTATCCTATCCTCTATCCTATCCTATCCTCTATCCTATCCTATCCTCTATCCTATCCTATCCTCTATCCTATCCTATCCTCTATGCTATAATATTCTCTATCCCATCCATTACGTTATTCTATCCTCTATACTATCATCCATCCTATCCTATCCAATATCCTATCCTATCCTCTAACCAATCCTATCCTTTACCCTATCCTATCCTCTATCCTATCCTATTCTGTATACTATCCTATCCTCTATCCTATCCTATCCTCTATCCTATCCAATCCCCTATCCTATCCTCTATCCCATCCTATACTCAATCCTATCCTATACTGTATTATATCGTATCCTCTTTCCTATCCTCTAACATACCGTATCCTCTATCCTATCCTATCCTCTATCCTATCCTATCCTTTATCCTATCCTATCCTCAATCCTATCCTATCCTGTATCCAATCCTATCCTCTATCCTATCCTATCCTCTATCCTATCCTATACTGTATTATATCCTATCCTCTTTCCTATCCTCTAACATACCGTATCCTCTATCCTATCCTCAATCCTATCCTATCCTGTATCCAATCCTATCCTCTATCCTATCCTATCCTCAATCTTATCCTATCCTCTATCCTATCCTATCCTATCCTCTATCCTATCCTATCCTCTATCCTAACCTATCCTCTATCCTATCCTATCCTCTATCCTATCCTATCCTCTATCCTATCCTATCCTCTATCCTATCCTATCCTCTATCCTATACTATCCACTATCCTATCCTATCCTCTATCCTATCCTATCCTCTATCCTATCCTATCCTCTATCCTATACTATCCACTATCCTATCCACTATCCTATCCTATCCTCTATTCTATCCTATCCTATCCTCTATCCTATCCTATCCTCTATCCTATCCTATCCTCTATCCTATCCTATCCTCTATGCTATAATATTCTCTATCCCATCCATTACGTTATTCTATCCTCTATACTATCATCCATCCTATCCTATCCAATATATTATCCTATCCTCTAACCAATCCCATCCTTTACCCTATCCTATCCTCTATCCTATCCTATTCTGTATACTATCCTATCCTCTATCCTATCCTATCCTCTATCCTATCCAATCCCCTATCCTATCCTCTATCCCATCCTATACTCAATCCTATCGTATCCTCTTTCCTATCCTCTAACATACCGTATCCTCTATCCTATCCTATCCTCTATCCTATCCTATCCTGTATCCAATCCTATCCTCTATCCTATCCTATCCTCAATCTTATCCTATCCTCTATCCTATCCTATCCTCTATCCTATCCTATCCTCTATCCTATCCTATCCTCTATCCTAACCTATCCTCTATCCTATCCTTTCCTCTATCCTATCCTATCCTCTATCCTATCCTATCCTTTATTCTATCCAATCCCCTATCCTATCCTCTATCCGATCCTATCCTCTATCCTATCCTATCCTCTATCCTATCCTATCCTCTATCTTATCCTATCCTCTATCCTATCCTATCATCTATCCTATCCTATCCTCTATCCTATCCTATCCTCTATCATATCCTATCCTCTATCATATCCTATCCTATATCCTATCCTATCCTCTATCCTATCCTATCGTATCCTCTATCGTATCCTATCCTCTAACCTATCCTATCGTATCCTCTATCGTATCCTATCCTCTATACTATCCTATCCTCTATACTATCCTATCCTCTATCCTATCCCATCCTCTATCCTATCCTCTATCCTATCCTATCCTCTATCCTATCCAATCCCCTATCCTATCCTCTATCCCATCCTATACTCAATCCTATCCTATACTGTATTATATCGTATCCTCTTTCCTATCCTCTAACATACCGTATCCTCTATCCTATCCTATCCTCTATCCTATCCTATCCTCTATCCTATCCTATCCTCTATCCTATCCTATCCTCTATCCTATCCTATCCTCTATCCTATCCTATCCTCTATCCTATCCTATCCTCTATCCTATCGTATCCTCTATCCTATCCTATCCTCTATCCTATCCTATGCTCTATCCTATCGTATCCTCTATCCTATCCTATCCTCTATCCTATCCTATCCTCTATCCTATCCTATCCTCTATCCTATCCTATCCTCTATCCTATCCTCTATCCTATCCTCTATCCTATCCTATCCTCTCCTCTATCCTATCCTATCCTGTATCCTATCCTATCCTCAATCCTATCCTATCCTCTATCCTATCCTATCCTATATCCTATCCTATCCTCTATCCTATCCTATCCTCTATCCTATCCTATCCTCTATCCTATCCTATCCTCTATCCTATCCTATCCTCTATCGTATCCTCTATTCTATCCTATCCTCTATCCTATCCTATCCTCTATCCTATCCTATCCTCTATCCTATCCTATCCTCTATCCTATCCTATCCTCTATCCTATCCTATCCTCTATGCTATAATATTCTCTATCCCATCCATTACGTTATTCTATCCTCTATACTATCATCCATCCTATCCTATCCAATATCCTATCCTATCCTCTAACCAATCCTATCCTTTACCCTATCCTATCCTCTATCCTATCCTATCCTCAATCTTATCCTATCCTCTATCCTATCCTATCCTCTATCCTATCCTATCCTCTATCCTATCCTATCCTCTATCCTATCCTATCCTCTATCCTATCCTATCCTCTATCCTATCCTATCCTATCCTCTATCCTATCATATCCTCTATCCTATCCTATCCTCTATCCTATCCCATCCTCTATCCTATCCTCTATCCTAACCTATCCTCTATCCTATCCTATCCTCTACCCTATCATATCCTCTATCCTATCCTATCCTCTATCCTATCCCATCCTCTATCCTATCCTCTATCCTATCCTATCCTCTATCCTATCCTATCCTCTATCCTATCCTATCCTTTATCCTATCCTATCCTCTATCCTATCCTATCCTCTATACTATCCTATCCTCTATCCTATCCTATCCTCTATCATATCCTATCCTCTATCCTATCCTATCCTACCCTCTACCCTATCCTATCCTCTATCCTATCCCATCCTCTATCCTATCCTATCCTCTATCCTATCCTATCCTCTATCCTATTCTATCCTCTATCCTATCCTATCCTCTATCCTATCCTATCCTCTATCCTATCCTATCCTCTATCCTATCCTCTATCCTATCCTATCCTCTATCCTATCCTATCCTGTATCCTATCCTATCCTCAATCCTATCCTATCCTCTATCCTATCCTATCCTCTATCCTATCCTATCCTCTATCCTATCCTATCCTCTATCCTATCCTATCCTCTATCCTATCCTATCCTCTATCCTATCCTATCCTCAATCTTATCCTATCCTCTATCCTATCCTATCCTCTATCCTATCCTATCCTCTATCCTATCCTATCCTCTTTCCTAACCTATCCTCTATCCTATCCTATCCTCTATCCTATCCTATCCTCTATCCTATCCTATCCTCTATCCTATCCTATCCTCTATCCTATACTATCCACTATCCTATCCTATCCTCTATCCTATCCTATCCTCTATCCTATCCTATCCTCTATCCTATACTATCCACTATCCTATCCTATCCTCTATTCTATCCTATCCTATCCTCTATCCTATCCTATCCTCTATGCTATAATATTCTCTATCCCATCCATTACGTTATTCTATCCTCATTACTATCATCCATCCTATCCTATCCAATATCCTATCCTATCCTCTAACCAATCCTATCCTTTACCCTATCCTATCCTCTATCCTATCCTATTCTGTATACTATCCTATCCTCTATCCTATCCTATCCTCTATCCTATCCAATCCCCTATCCTATCCTCTATCCCATCCTATACTCAATCCTATCGTATCCTCTTTCCTATCCTCTAACATACCGTATCCTCTATCCTATCCTATCCTCTATCTTATCCTATCCTCTATCCTATCCTATCATCTATCCTATCCTATCCTCTATCCTATCCTATCCTCTATCATATCCTATCCTCTATCCTATCCTATACTCTATCCTATCTTATCCTCTATCTTATCCTATCCTCTATCCTATCCTCTATCCTATCCTATCCTTTATTCTATCCAATCCCCTATCCTATCCTCTAGCCGATCCTATGCTCTATCCTATCCTATCCTCTATCCTATCCTCTATCCTATCCTATCATCTATCCTATCCTATCCTCTATCCTATCCTATCCTCTATCCTATCCTATCCTATCCTATCCTCTATCCTATCCTATCCTCTATCATATCCTATCCTCTATCATATCCTATCCTCCATCCTATCCAATCCTCTATCCTATCCTATCCTCTATCCTATCCTATCGTATCCTCTATCCTATCCTATCCTATCCTCTATCCTATCCTATCCTCTATCCTATCCTATACTCTATCCTATCTTATCCTCTATCTTATCCTATCCTCTATCCTATCCTATCCTTTATTCTATCCAATCCCCTATCCTATCCTCTATCCGATCCTATCCTCTATCCTATCCTATCCTCTATCCTATCCTATCCTCTATCTTATCCTATCCTCTATCCTATCCTATCATCTATCCTATCCTATCCTCTATCCTATCCTATCCTCTATCATATCCTATCCTCTATCATATCATATCCTATATCCTATCCTATCCTCTATCCTATCCTATCGTATCCTCTATCGTATCCTATCCTCTATCCTATCCTATCGTATCCTCTATCGTATCCTATCCTCTATACTATCCTATCCTCTATACTATCCTATCCTCTATCATATCCTATCCTCTATCCTATCGTATCCTCTATCCTATCCTATCGTATCCTCTATCGTATCCTATCCTCTATACTATCCTATCCTCTATACTATCCTATCCTCTATCCTATCCAATCCTCTATCCTATCCTATCCTCTATCCTATCCTATCCTTTATAATATCCTATCCTCTATCCTATCCTATCCTCTATAATATCGTATCCTCTATCATATCCTTTCCTCTTCCCTATAATATCATCTATCCTATCCTATCCTCTATCTTATCCTATCCTCTATCCTATCCTATCATCTATCCTATCCAATCCTCTATTCTATCTGATCCACTATCATATCCTATCCTCTATCCTATCCTATCCTCTATCCTATCCTATCCTCTATCATATCCTATCCTCTATCATATCCTATCCTATCCTCTATCTTATCCTATCCTCTATCCTATCCTATCCTCTATCCTATCCTATCCTCTATCCTATCCTATCCTTTATAATATCCTATCCTCTATCCTATCCTATCCTCTATAATATCGTATCCTCTATCATATCCTTTCCTCTTCCCTATAATATCATCTATCCTATCCTATCCTCTATCTTATCCTATCCTCTATCCTATCCTATCATCTATCCTATCCAATCCTCTATTCTATCTGATCCACTATCATATCCTATCCTCTATCCTATCCTATCCTCTATCATATCCTATCCTCTATCATATCCTATCCTATATCCTATCCTATCCTCTATCCTATCCTATCGTATCCTCTATCGTATCCTATCCTCTATCCTATCCTATCGTATCCTCTATCGTATCCTATCCTCTATACTATCCTATCCTCTATACTATCCTATCCTCTATCATATCCTATCCTCTATCCTATCGTATCCTCTATCCTATCCTATCGTATCCTCTATCGTATCCTATCCTCTATCCTATCCTATCGTATCCTCTATCGTATCCTATCCTCTATACTATCCTATCCTCTATACTATCCTATCCTCTATCATATCCTATCCTCTATCCTATCGTATCCTCTATCCTATCCTATCGTATCCTCTATCGTATCCTATCCTCTATACTATCCTATCCTCTATACTATCCTATCCTCTATCCTATCCAATCCTCTATCCTATCCTATCCTCTATCCTATCCTATCCTTTATAATATCCTATCCTCTATCCTATCCTATCCTCTATAATATCGTATCCTCTATCATATCCTTTCCTCTTCCCTATAATATCATCTATCCTATCCTATCCTCTATCCTATCCTATCCTCTATAATATCCTATCCTCTATCCTATCCTATCCTCTATCCTATCCTATCCTCTATCCTATCCTATCCTCTATCCTATCCTATCCTCTACAATATCGTATCCTCTATCATATCCTTTCCTCTTTCCTATAATATCATCTATCCTATCCTATCCTCTATCTTATCCGATCCTCTATCTTATCCTATCCTCTTTCCTATCCTATCATCTATCCTATCCTATCCTCTATCCTATCCTATCCTCTATCCTATCCTATCCTCTATCCTATCCTATCCTCTATCCTATCCTATCCTCTATCCTATCCTATCCTCTATCCTATCCTATCCTCTATCCTATCCTATCCTCTATCCTATCCTATCCTCTATAATATCCTATCCTCTATCCTATCCTATCCTCTATCCTATCCTATCCTCTATCCTATCCTATCCTCTATCCTATCCTATCCTCTATCCTATCCTATCCTCTACAATATCGTATCCTCTATCATATCCTTTCCTCTTTCCTATAATATCATCTATCCTATCCTATCCTCTATCTTATCCGATCCTCTATCTTATCCTATCCTCTTTCCTATCCTATCATCTATCCTATCCTATCCTCTATCCTATCCTATCCTCTATCCTATCCTATCCTCTATCCTATCCTATACTCTATCCTATCCTATCCTCTATCCTATCCTATCCTCTATCCTATCCTATCCTCTATCCTATCCTATCCTCTATCCTATCCTATCCTCTATCCTATCCTATCCTCTATCCTATCCTATCCTCTATCCTATCCTATCCTCTATCCTATCCTATCCTCTATCCTATCCTATCCTCTATCATATCCTATCCTATATCCTATCCTATCCTCTATCCTATCCTATCGTATCCTCTATAGTATCCTATCCTCTATCCTATCCTATCGTATCCTCTATCGTATCCTATCCTCTATACTATCCTATCCTCTATACTATCCTATCCTCTATCCTATCCTATCCTCTATCTTATCTTATCCTCTATCTTTTCCTATCCTCTATCCTACCCTATACTCTATCCTATCTTATCCTCTATCTTATCCTATACTCTATCCTATCCTCTATCCTATCCTATCCTTTATTCTATCCAATCCCCTATCCTATCCTCTATCCGATCCTATCCTCTATCCTATCCTATCCTCTATCCTATCCTATCCTCTATCCTATCCTATCCTCTATCCTATCATATCATCTATCCTATCCAATCCTCTATTCTATCTGATCCACTATCATATCCTATCCTCTATCCTATCCTATCCTCTATCCTATCCTATCCTCTATCATATCCTATCCTCTATCATATCCTATCCTATATCCTATCCTATCCTCTATCCTATCCTATCGTATCCTCTATCGTATCCTATCCTCTATCCTATCCTATCGTATCCTCTATCGTATCCTATCCTCTATACTATCCTATCCTCTATACTATCCTATCCTCTATCCTATCCTATCCTCTATCTTATCTTATCCTCTATCTTATCCTATCCTCTATCCTACCCTATACTCTATCCTATCTTATCCTCTATCTTATCCTATACTCTATCCTATCCTCTATCCTATCCTATCCTTTATTCTATCCAATCCCCTATCCTATCCTCTATCCGATCCTATCCTCTATCCTATCCTATCCTCTATCCTATCCTATCCTCTATCTTATCCTATCCACTATCCTATCCTATCATCTATCCTATCCTATCCTCTATCCTATCCTATCCTCTATCATATCCTATCCTCTATCATATCCTATCCTATATCCTATCCTATCCTCTATACTATCCTATCGTATCCTCTATCGTATCCTATCCTCTATCCTATCCTATCGTATCCTCTATCGTATCCTATCCTCTATACTATCCTATCCTCTATCCTATCCTATCCTCTATCCTATCCTATCCTCTATCCTATCCTATCCTTTATAATATCCTATCCTCTATCCTATCCTATCCTCTATAATATCGTATCCTCTATCATATCCTTTCCTCTTCCCTATAATATCATCTATCCTATCCTATCCTCTATCTTATCCTATTGTCTTTCCTATCCTATCATCTATCCTATCCTATCCTCTATCCTATCCTATCCTCTATCCTATCCTATCCTCTATCCTATCCTATCCTCTATCCTATCCTATCCTCTATCCTATCCTATCCTCTATCCTATCCTATCCTCTATCCTATCCTATCCTCTATCCTATCCTATCCTCTATCCTATCCTATCCTCTATCCTATCCTATCCTCTATCCTATCCTATCCTCTATCCTATCCTATCCTCTATCCTATCCTATCCTCTATCCTATCCTATCCTCTATCCTATCCTATCCTCTATCCTATCCTATCCTCTATCCTATCCTATCCTCTATCCTATCCTATCCTCTATCCTATCCTATCCTCTATCCTATCCTATCCTCTATCCTGTCCTATCCTCTATCCTATCCTATCCTCTATCCTATCCTATCCTCTATCCTATCCTATCCTCTATCCTATCCTATCCTCTATCCTATCCTATCCTCTATCCTATCCTATCCTCTATCCTATCCTATCGTATCCTCTATCCTATCGTCTCCTATCCTCTATCCTATCCTATCCTCTATCCTATCCTACACTCTATCCTATCTTATCCTCTATCTTATCCCATCCTCTATCCTATCCTCTATCCTATCCTATCCTTTATTCTATCCAATCCCCTATCCTATCCTCTATCCGATCCTATCCTCTATCCTATCCTATCCTCTATCCTATCCTATCCTCTATCTTATCCTATCCTCTATCCTATCCTATCATCTATCCTATCCTATCCTCTATCCTATCCTATCCTCTATCATATCCTATCCTCTATCATATCCTATCCTATATCCTATCCTATCCTCTATCCTATGCTATCGTATCCTCTATCGTATCCTATCCTCTAACCTATCCTATCGTATCCTCTATCGTATCCTATCCTCTATACTATCCTATCCTCTATACTATCCTATCCTCTATCCTATCCCATCCTCTATCCTATCCTCTATCCTATCCTATCCTCTATCCTATCCAATCCCCTATCCTATCCTCTATCCCATCCTATACTCAATCCTATCCTATACTGTATTATATCGTATCCTCTTTCCTATCCTCTAACATACCGTATCCTCTATCCTATCCTATCCTCTATCCTATCCTATCCTCTATCCTATCCTATCCTCTATCCTATCCTATCCTCTATCCTATCCTATCCTCTATCCTATCCTATCCTCTATCCTATCCTATCGTATCCTCTATCGTATCCTATCCTCTATACTATCCTATCCTCTATACTATCCTGTCCTCTATCCTATCCTATCCTCTATCCTATCCTCTATCCTATCCTATCCTTTATTCTATCCAATCCCCTATCCTATCCTGTAGCCGATCCTATCCTCTATCCTATCCTATCCTCTATCCTATCCTATCCTCTATCATATCCTATCCTCTATCATATCCTATCCTCCATCCTATCCAATCCTCTATCCTATCCTATCCTCTATCCTATCCTATCGTATCCTCTATCTTATCGTCTCCTATCCTCTATCCTATCCTATCCTCTATCCTATCCTATCCTCTATCCTATCCAATCCCCTATCCTATCCTCTATCCCATCCTATACTCAATCCTATCCTATACTGTATTATATCGTATCCTCTTTCCGATCCTCTAACATACCGTATCCTCTATCCTATCCTATCCTCTATCCTATCCTATCCTCTATCCTATCCTATCCTCTATCCTATCCTATACTGTATTATATCCTATCCTCTTTCCTATCCTCTAACATACCGTATTCTCTATCCTATCCTCAATCCTATCCTATCCTGTACCCAATCCTATCCTCTATCCTATCCTATCCTCTATCCTATCCTATCCTCTATCCTATCCTATCCTCTATCCTATCCTATCCTCTATCCTATCCTATCCTCTATCCTATCCTATCCTCTATCCAATACTATCCACTATCCTATCCTATCCTATATCCTATCCTATCCTCTATCCTATCCTATCCTCTATCCTATCCCATCCTCTATCCTATCCTCTATCCTAACCTATCCTCTATCCTATCCTATCCTCTACCCTATCATATCCTCTATCCTATCCTATCCTCTATCCTATCCTATCCTCTATCCTATCCTATCCTCTATCCTATCCTATCCTCTATCCTATCCTATCCTGTATCCTATCCTATCCTCAATCCTATCCTATCCTCTATCCTATCCTATCCTCTATCCTATCCTATCCTCTATCCTATCCTATCCTCTATCCTATCATATCTTCTATCCTATCCTATCCTCTATCCTATCCCATCCTCTATCCTATCCTCTATCCTAACCTATCCTCTATCCTATCCTATCCTCTATCCTATCCTATCCTCTATCCTATCCTATCCTCTATCCTATCCTATCCTCTATCCTATCCAATCCCCTATCCTATCCTCTATCCCATCCTATACTCAATCCTATCCTATACTGTATTATATCGTATCCTCTTTCCTATCCTCTAACATACCGTATCCTCTATCCAATCCTATCCTCTATCCTATCCTATCCTCTATCCTATCCTATACTGTATTATATCCTATCCTCTTTCCTATCCTCTAACATACCGTATCCTCTATCCTATCCTCAATCCTATCCTATCCTGTATCCAATCCTATCCTCTATCCTATCCTATCCTCAATCTTATCCTATCCTCTATCCTATCCTATCCTATCCTGTATCCAATCCTATCCTCTATCCTATCCTATCCTCAATCTTATCCTATCCTCTATCCTATCCTATCCTATCCTCTATCCTATCCTATCCTCTATCCTAACCTATCCTCTATCCTATCCTATCCTCTATCCTATCCTATCCTCTATCCTATCCTATCCTCTATCTTATCCTATCCTCTATCCTATCCTATCATCTATCCTATCCTATCCTCTATCCTATCCTATCCTCTATCCTATCCTATCCTCTATCCTATCCTATCCTCTATCCTATCCTATCCTCTATGCTATAATATTCTCTATCCCATCCATTACGTTATTCTATCCTCTATACTATCATCCATCCTATCCTATCCAATATCCTATCCTATCCTCTAACCAATCCTATCCTTTACCCTATCCTATCCTCTATCCTATCCTATTCTGTATACTATCCTATCCTCTATCCTATCCTATCCTCTATCCTATCCTATCCTCTATCCTATCCAATCCCCTATCCTATCCTCTATCCCATCCTATACTCAATCCTATCCTATACTGTATTATATCGTATCCTCTTTCCTATCCTCTAACATACCGTATCCTCTATCCTATCCTATCCTCTATCCCATCCTATCCTTTATCCTATCCTATCCTCAATCCTATCCTATCCTGTATCCAATCCTATCCTCTATCCTATCCTATCCTCTATCCTATCCTATACTGTATTATATCCTATCCTCTTTCCTATCCTCTAACATACCGTATCCTCTATCCTATCCTCAATCCTATCCTATCCTGTATCCAATCCTATCCTCTATCCTATCCTATCCTCAATCTTATCCTATCCTCTATCCTATCCTATCCTATCCTCTATCCTATCCTATCCTCTATCCTAACCTATCCTCTATCCTATCCTATCCTCTATCCTATCCTATCCTCTATCCTATCCTATCCTCTATCTTATCCTATCCTCTATCCTATCCTATCATCTATCCTATCCTATCCTCTATCCTATCCTATCCTCTATCATATCCTATCCTCTATCATATCCTATCCTATATCCTATCCTATCCTCTATCCTATGCTATCGTATCCTCTATCGTATCCTATCCTCTAACCTATCCTATCGTATCCTCTATCGTATCCTATCCTCTATACTATCCTATCCTCTATACTATCCTATCCTCTATCCTATCCCATCCTCTATCCTATCCTCTATCCTATCCTATCCTCTATCCTATCCAATCCCCTATCCTATCCTCTATCCCATCCTATACTCAATCCTATCCTATACTGTATTATATCGTATCCTCTTTCCTATCCTCTAACATACCGTATCCTCTATCCTATCCTATCCTCTATCCTATCCTATCCTCTATCCTATCCTATCCTCTATCCTATCCTATCCTCTATCCTATCCTATCCTCTATCCTATCCTATCCTCTATCCTATCCTATCGTATCCTCTATCGTATCCTATCCTCTATACTATCCTATCCTCTATACTATCCTATCCTCTATCCTATCCTATCCTCTATCCTATCCTCTATCCTATCCTATCCTTTATTCTATCCAATCCCCTATCCTATCCTGTAGCCGATCCTATCCTCTATCCTATCCTATCCTCTATCCTATCCTATCCTCTATCATATCCTATCCTCTATCATATCCTATCCTCCATCCTATCCAATCCTCTATCCTATCCTATCCTCTATCCTATCCTATCGTATCCTCTATCTTATCGTCTCCTATCCTCTATCCTATCCTATCCTCTATCCTATCCTATCCTCTATCCTATCCAATCCCCTATCCTATCCTCTATCCCATCCTATACTCAATCCTATCCTATACTGTATTATATCGTATCCTCTTTCCGATCCTCTAACATACCGTATCCTCTATCCTATCCTATCCTCTATCCTATCCTATCCTCTATCCTATCCTATACTGTATTATATCCTATCCTCTTTCCTATCCTCTAACATACCGTATTCTCTATCCTATCCTCAATCCTATCCTATCCTGTACCCAATCCTATCCTCTATCCTATCCTATCCTCAATCTTATCCTATCCTCTATCCTATCCTATCCTCTATCCTATCCTATCCTCTATCCTATCCTATCCTCTATCCTATCCTATCCTCTATCCTATCCTATCCTATCCTCTATCCTATCATATCCTCTATCCTATCCTATCCTCTATCCTATCCCATCCTCTATCCTATCCTCTATCCTAACCTATCCTCTATCCTATCCTATCCTCTACCCTATCATATCCTCTATCCTATCCTATCCTCTATCCTATCCCATCCTCTATCCTATCCTCTATCCTATCCTATCCTCTATCCTATCCTATCCTCTATCCTATCCTATCCTTTATCCTATCCTATCCTCTATCCTATCCTATCCTCTATACTATCCTATCCTCTATCCTATCCTATCCTCTATCATATCCTATCCTCTATCCTATCCTATCCTACCCTCTACCCTATCCTATCCTCTATCCTATCCCATCCTCTATCCTATCCTATCCTCTATCCTATCCTATCCTCTATCCTATTCTATCCTCTATCCTATCCTATCCTCTATCCTATCCTATCCTCTATCCTATCCTATCCTCTATCCTATCCTATCCTCTATCCTATCCTATCCTGTATCCTATCCTATCCTCAATCCTATCCTATCCTCTATCCTATCCTATCCTCTATCCTATCCTATCCTCTATCCTATCCTATCCTCTATCCTATCATATCTTCTATCCTATCCTATCCTCTATCCTATCCCATCCTCTATCCTATCCTCTATCCTAACCTATCCTCTATCCTATCCTATCCTCTATCCTATCCTATCCTCTATCCTATCCTATCCTCTATCCTATCCTATCCTCTATCCTATCCTATCCTCTATCCTATCCTATCCTCTATCCTATCCTATCCTCTATCCTATCCTATCCTCTATCCAATACTATCCACTATCCTATCCTATCCTATATCCTATCCTATCCTCTATCCTATCCTATCCTCTATCCTATCCTATCCTCTATCGTATCCTCTATTCTATCCTATCCTCTATCCTATCCTATCCTCTATCCTATCCTATCCTCTATCCTATCCTATCCTCTATCCTATCCTATCCTCTATCCTATCCTATCCTCTATGCTATAATATTCTCTATCCCATCCATTACGTTATTCTATCCTCTATACTATCATCCATCCTATCCTATCCAATATCCTATCCTATCCTCTAACCAATCCTATCCTTTACCCTATCCTATCCTCTATCCTATCCTATTCTGTATACTATCCTATCCTCTATCCTATCCTATCCTCTATCCTATCCAATCCCCTATCCTATCCTCTATCCCATCCTATACTCAATCCTATCCTATACTGTATTATATCGTATCCTCTTTCCTATCCTCTAACATACCGTATCCTCTATCCTATCCTATCCTCTATCCTATCCTATCCTTTATCCTATCCTATCCTCAATCCTATCCTATCCTGTATCCAATCCTATCCTCTATCCTATCCTATCCTCTATCCTATCCTATACTGTATTATATCCTATCCTCTTTCCTATCCTCTAACATACCGTATCCTCTATCCTATCCTCAATCCTATCCTATCCTGTATCCAATCCTATCCTCTATCCTATCCTATCCTCAATCTTATCCTATCCTCTATCCTATCCTATCCTATCCTCTATCCTATCCTATCCTCTATCCTAACCTATCCTCTATCCTATCCTATCCTCTATCCTATCCTATCCTCTATCCTATCCTATCCTCTATCCTATCCTATCCTCTATCCTATACTATCCACTATCCTATCCTATCCTCTATCCTATCCTATCCTCTATCCTATCCTATCCTCTATCCTATACTATCCACTATCCTATCCACTATCCTATCCTATCCTCTATTCTATCCTATCCTATCCTCTATCCTATCCTATCCTCTATCCTATCCTATCCTCTATCCTATCCTATCCTCTATGCTATAATATTCTCTATCCCATCCATTACGTTATTCTATCCTCTATACTATCATCCATCCTATCCTATCCAATATATTATCCTATCCTCTAACCAATCCCATCCTTTACCCTATCCTATCCTCTATCCTATCCTATTCTGTATACTATCCTATCCTCTATCCTATCCTATCCTCTATCCTATCCAATCCCCTATCCTATCCTCTATCCCATCCTATACTCAATCCTATCGTATCCTCTTTCCTATCCTCTAACATACCGTATCCTCTATCCTATCCTATCCTCTATCCTATCCTATCCTGTATCCAATCCTATCCTCTATCCTATCCTATCCTCAATCTTATCCTATCCTCTATCCTATCCTATCCTCTATCCTATCCTATCCTCTATCCTATCCTATCCTCTATCCTAACCTATCCTCTATCCTATCCTTTCCTCTATCCTATCCTATCCTCTATCCTATCCTATCCTTTATTCTATCCAATCCCCTATCCTATCCTCTATCCGATCCTATCCTCTATCCTATCCTATCCTCTATCCTATCCTATCCTCTATCTTATCCTATCCTCTATCCTATCCTATCATCTATCCTATCCTATCCTCTATCCTATCCTATCCTCTATCATATCCTATCCTCTATCATATCCTATCCTATATCCTATCCTATCCTCTATCCTATCCTATCGTATCCTCTATCGTATCCTATCCTCTAACCTATCCTATCGTATCCTCTATCGTATCCTATCCTCTATACTATCCTATCCTCTATACTATCCTATCCTCTATCCTATCCCATCCTCTATCCTATCCTCTATCCTATCCTATCCTCTATCCTATCCAATCCCCTATCCTATCCTCTATCCCATCCTATACTCAATCCTATCCTATACTGTATTATATCGTATCCTCTTTCCTATCCTCTAACATACCGTATCCTCTATCCTATCCTATCCTCTATCCTATCCTATCCTCTATCCTATCCTATCCTCTATCCTATCCTATCCTCTATCCTATCCTATCCTCTATCCTATCCTATCCTCTATCCTATCGTATCCTCTATCCTATCCTATCCTCTATCCTATCCTATGCTCTATCCTATCGTATCCTCTATCCTATCCTATCCTCTATCCTATCCTATCCTCTATCCTATCCTATCCTCTATCCTATCCTATCCTCTATCCTATCCTCTATCCTATCCTCTATCCTATCCTATCCTCTCCTCTATCCTATCCTATCCTGTATCCTATCCTATCCTCAATCCTATCCTATCCTCTATCCTATCCTATCCTATATCCTATCCTATCCTCTATCCTATCCTATCCTCTATCCTATCCTATCCTCTATCCTATCCTATCCTCTATCCTATCCTATCCTCTATCGTATCCTCTATTCTATCCTATCCTCTATCCTATCCTATCCTCTATCCTATCCTATCCTCTATCCTATCCTATCCTCTATCCTATCCTATCCTCTATCCTATCCTATCCTCTATGCTATAATATTCTCTATCCCATCCATTACGTTATTCTATCCTCTATACTATCATCCATCCTATCCTATCCAATATCCTATCCTATCCTCTAACCAATCCTATCCTTTACCCTATCCTATCCTCTATCCTATCC